>NW_007074588.1:67319-71895 GCF_000164805.1 Carlito syrichta | reverse complement strand
TGCTGCCGGCGCCCACAGCCCCCTCCCGGCCTGCCCGTGCTAGCAGGTGGCTCCACCGATCCTGATGGAGAAACCCTGGTAGGAGAAGGGAGGGAGAGATGGGCCCCGGGGCCTGGGGAAGTTGGCAGGGCCGACGAGCGCTTCGTTCATGGCACTCGTGGGACCCGGATCGTTCTGGACGCGAGTCTTGGCCAGGGCTGGAGGCCACTTTACACCCAAACTGTTGCCCCCGGCTGGGGTCTGGGGTCTGCGGTGGAGGCTGGGCCGTCAGCCGCACAGCGGGCGTCGGGTTGTTGCTAAGCGCTGAAGCCGCAGCTCCCCGCCAGAGGGAGATGATTCCAGAAAGGAAAGTCAGAGAGGCGGAAGGGGACAGGGACAGGGAGGGGTGGGGAGGGGAGGAGGGGAAGGAGGCCCGGAGGAAGAGAGGGGAGGGGAGAGGCGGTGGGAGGAGGAAGGGAATACACACCCCGTTTCTGCCCACTGGGGGTCGCAACGGATGCAAATGAACCAGCCCAAGGCCAAGGCCAAGGCCATCTCTTATCTCAGACTGAATTTGCCACTCAGACTGCAGTGTTTGCCAGAATTTTTAATTATTTTCCAGCCTGTTCAATTTGGGGAAATTCACTAGGCCTCTGGGCCTCCCATAGGTTGTGACACCCTGGATTCCCACTCTCTTATGGGGCTGATTGACCCCCTCACCGCTGACCTGGCAGCCCTTGACTTAAGATGGTGAGGGTCCCTGGGTTCACACTCAGTGCATGAAAGGCTGGAGGGGACCCTGGGGGCACGAGGGAGGGACTGAGGCACAGGGTCAGTGTAGAGGCCCTCAGTGGGTCTGTCTTTAGAGGAGAGGAAGTGGCCTTCCTCATGGAGGAAGCCACAGCCCCGACCTGGTGTTTCCCACTGTCCCAAGTGCAAACGCTTCAGTCTTCAGTGGTGTGTGTCCCTGTTATGCCTCGCCCTCCCTGCCAAGTCTGATGTTTTCCCTAAATGGCAGTCTCCACAGGACACCTCCTTCATGCTGCTTGTCAGTGTGTGTGTGTGTTTCCTTGCCCAAGTTCCCATTCCCAGGAGGTGACAAGCCCTTTGTGCCAGGAGGGCCCTGCCTTGCTTGTCTCTTGAAGGGAACAGGGAGCCTGAGCGTGTCCTCACCACCCGACTGGACTGAACCCCATGCCAGGAACACCCAGGTGTGGAAGCAGACAGGAGCATCAATGCTTCTCTGTCCTTGGATGCCACCTCCTTCCCGTCCACAGAGGCCTCTCTGGACATTGACCACTGGGGAGCAGACTGGGTGGACCTGGGACTGGGCCTGGTGGCCTCCAGTGATGACTGTGGGTGGGGAAGGCCCTGGGTGTCACTGTTCCCCTAGCAGCTGTAGGCTTCTCTTCTGTGTATGGTGTCAAGTGCCAGTAAAGTTGAAGTAAGCACTGTGGCCTGCTCTCCTGTGTTCTGGGCAATGGGGTAGGGGGGTGCGTGGGAGGTTGGACAATACATGCCCACATTCAACCAGAACACCTAGGTATTACCCTGGCACTGATTCATGCCCAGCTTTTTTTGCTTCTTCAGTGCCTATGTTGCCAGCTTGGCCCGTCCCTGTCCCAGCATCATCTGACCCCTTGCAGGGCTTGGCCAAACCCCTTTGCTCCTCCCACCTCCAGCCCCCAGGTCTCAGACTCAGCTCTGCAGGCCTTAGACACCCTTGGAGACTTCCAGATCCCCTGAGTCTTCCAGATCCCCTGTATCCTAACCCCACTCAGCCCCTGCCCGAAGTTCCACCCAGATTTACCCTGCCAGGTGAGAGTTTCATCTGCCTCCTGTCCCAGACTCCGCCCCTAGTCTCTGCCCCTAGCCTCTGCCCTGGGCCTCAGACTGAGTCTTCCACTAGGACCTGGGTTTTTTGGCTCCCTCTGTGTTCCTGGCCATATAAGGCTGCCAGAGGGTTCTGCTTAGAGGTCACATCTGACGTCTGATTGATGTCACCACATCTGAAGTTCTTATAATGGCCTAGACCTGCTCTGTGCAGCAGGATGACCACTGGGCACATGGGGCAGTTAAACTTAAACATCTATTTTGAAAGGATAAACTGAGAGGCGAGGTGAGCCGGTGCTGGTTGATGCCACGCGAATAATACAAGATTCCAGCCAAATAAGAGGTAGAAGGAAGTAAAGTTTATTATTCATCTTTCCTAGATTGGAAAGGGGGCCGACTGACACTCAGAGGCAAGTGTGGCAAATCTCAGTGGAACCTCCCCAAAATGTTAGGATCACACTCCCAGCGGGGCCTCCAGAAGGTTAGGTCAGGCCCGTCAGGGGTGTGGGTGTCTGGGGTGCGACCCAATGCCACATGAGAGATGCAAAGAATTGTACAGAAATTATATTAGAAAATATGGTTTATTTAGAAAGTAAATTGGAGAGACAGAGAGAGACAGAGGGGATTCACTTCCCCAAGGGAGGGAAGGGGGCCAAAGCTTAAGAAAACATGGCCTGGCATAGCTCAAAGAGCACATGGTCATGCCATAGCTTAGCAAGACAATGGCAAATGGCTGCTGGTGGTTGAGTCCGTTTAATCCTTCCCTTTGGTGGGAGAAGGTCATTAAGGTGATTGGGTGGTGGTCTGCTCCAGTCATCACAAAGGGGCAGGTAAGTGCTGGTACTGACTTCAGGTGATGGACAGCAGACAGATGGGTGGGTTAGTCACATGACTGCTGCCCTGGTCGGGAAGGTGGGGTCTGTCTGTGTTACTTAGGTCACAAAGGACTGATTAGGTTAACTTTGGTTTGGGCCTGAGGGGGATTTTCCTGCAAGAGACCTGTTAGACCTTTTACTTTTTAAAATTTTAAATATGTGGGGCCCAATTCAGGGTTAGGTATACAAATGTTCATTATGCAGGTAGCCCTGTTGATGAAGTGTGCCCCTCCTCCCCTGACAGTTTCCCACTACTGCCAATCCTGCCCCACTGTTTGACTAAAAGGTGATCTTATTATCATTTCTATGGCTTCAGCCGGTGAAGGGGCCTGAAAGTTTCTTAGAGAATATTATGCTGAACCATGAATGGAATGGTTGGGCTGTCCTAGTCTTGCATGTGATGGAGATTTGCTGAGGGCTAGGAGTAGGAGCCCGCTTGGCCTGCAGTAAACGCTTCCTAAAACCTGTCTATCGAAAATGTATCTATCGATGTCTAACCTGTGCTAGATTCAAAGTGCGTCAGTCCAAGCAAAAATGGTTGTGCTGTGTGCTTATTCTAAGTTTCTCAGGGTCCCTCCTTTCACACTTCCTCAGTCTTTCCAGCAACATTACAAGTCTTCAAGAGTCACACACGGCCAGTGGCTACCACATAGTGCTGTGCAGGTATGGGGCATTTCCATCATTGCAGAAAGTTCTCCTGGACAGTTTGGGTCTACATACCCTCAGGGTCAGCTCCTGGGACAAGGAGTGTGGCCTGTCCAGTCCCTTCTTCGCCTCCAGCCCCAGCCACGCGGTAGCTGCTGGGTTGACATTTGATGAATGATTGACAGAATGAAGGATGTGAACTGGAGGAACCAGACCCCAGGTGCACCTGTGAGGAATGTGCTGGAAGGACACGGGCCCTGCTCCCTGGAGGGGTATGGAGGGGCATTTGAGGTCAGAGGAGCAACTGTGTGAAGGCCCCGAGGTCCCGCGGGGGAAGGGATGGGCTGCAGGTTCCTCCCATGCCGTGGAACCTGGGGCAGGAGGTGTGGGGCATGGCTGTCTCCTGGAGGACAGGAAGGGAACAGCTGGCGCCATCCCAAAGATGTGTCCAGGTCATGTGAGTTCTAGGCCCTGATCTGGGAGGGTAAACAGGCCCCTGCGGTGGAGGAGGCTGGGAGTCAACGTCCTGGATGAGGACAAGATCCTGCATTAGTCAGCTGGAGAAAAGGCTGGCAGGACAGTGGCCCCCGAGGGTCGGGCAGGAGCGGGTTGGCAATAGTCCTAAACAGGGGGTCTGGGAAGCGCTCCCTGCCGAGGTGACAAGTGAGAAAGGACCCCAAGGGGGCAAGGGGGTGTGGCAGGCAGATGCCTGAGGGAAGCACAAGACGGGAGGTAGGAAGAGCCAGGGGGAAAGCCTGGCCAGGGCCGTGATGATGGGGGTTTATTGAGTGCCCGTGCCCCTCAGTGCTGGGCGTATGGAGGAGGGGGCGGTGTCTTCCAATCAGCACCTGCCTCATGGGGGTCGCTCACTTTCTAGTTGGACTGGAGTTTGAGAGAGAGGCAGCCTTGGGATGAGTGTGCAGGTGTGCAGAGGGTGGGCGTGCAGCCTCACAGGGCCTTGAAGGCCAAGGTGAAGGGCTGGGGAGCCATGGGGTGTATTTTAAGCAGGGGAGGGAGAGGTTTCTGCTTTAGGTCTGCTGTGTGCAGGAGGCAGGACTGGGGGAGGAGGAGGCCGGGAAAGGACTGGAAAACAGGACGGAGGCTGGACCAGGGATTCGAAGATTTGAAGCTGCCTTAAGGCCAGGTGACTGGTGGGCGGAGGGTGTGTGTGTGTGTGTGTGTGTGTGTGTGTGTGTGTGTGTGTGTGTGTGTGTGTGTGTGTCTTCCAGGTATTCAGAATCAAC
>NW_007074588.1:66562-66899 GCF_000164805.1 Carlito syrichta | reverse complement strand
CCTGTGAGGCTGGGAACGGAACACAGAAAGTCCGCACCTCGGGTGGCGGCTCTCCCCTCCATGTCTGCGTTTGGAATCACCTGTGTTCTCTTTGTCTTTGGTGACAATGAGGGCGGCTGGACTGGCCCGGGTGAAGGCTGACTTGGAGTCGGATCTCTGGTTTTCTGGGTTTCCTCCTTGGAACCCGTGGGGCATTTGAAACCACAACCCCCCGAGGCATCCACGGGCTCCTTTGGGGACTGGCCTTATTGCGCCTGGGCAACTTGGCGAGACCTCATCTCTACAATAAATCAAAAATTAGCCGGGCATGGTAGCGCGTGCCTGTAGTTCCAGCTAC
>NW_007074588.1:59759-66542 GCF_000164805.1 Carlito syrichta | reverse complement strand
TCAAAAAAAAAAAAAAAGAAATATTGAAGGCCCCATTGCCATCTCAGTTCTGGTTGCCCAAGGGCTCGTCCCGTTTCTGAGGCCTCACTGGATACTGGTGCAGGGAAGGCTGTGTCCAGGGAGGGACAGAGACAGTGGGAGACAACTTGCCCAAAGTCTCAGGGTGACTTAAAGGACACATGAGGGTCAAAACCTGAGTGTGAGTTGACACGTGTTTCAGAGTGTTTGTGTTTGTGCGTGTAGGCTTGTGTGTATGAATCTGCATGTGTACATATGAATGTCACACTGTGTGTCTCTGCCATGAAGTGTAGATGGGTGCACGTGTCTATGAATGTCGGGTGTGTCTGCACACTTCGGGGGTGTCTGTCTATTGATCTGTGTTTGTAAGTAAGCTTATGTGTGTGGCATTCTGGATTTACAAGTGTTGGAGCATGGTTTTTAAAAAGGTGGGTTTGGGACCAGGCGTGGTGGCTCACACCTGTAATCCTAGCATTTTGGGAGGTCAAGGTGGGTGGATTGCTTGAGCCCAGGACTTTGAGACCAGCCTGGGCAACATAGAGAGACCTTGTACCTACAAAAAAAATAATAAGTAAATACAATTAAATAAATTAGCCAGGTGGGGTAGCTTGTGCCTGTAATCCCAGCACTTTGAGGTAGGCGGATCACTTGAACTCAGGAGCTTGAGACAAGCCTGGGCAACATAGCGAGATCTCATCTCTACAATAAATAAAAAAATTAGCTGGGCATGGAGGTGTGTACCTGTGGTTCCAGTTACTTGGTAGGCTGAGATGGAAGAATCACCTGAGCCCAGGAGGTCGAGGCTATGGTGAGCTGTGATCGTGCCACTGCATTCCAGGCTGGGCAACAAAGTGAGACCCTGACATAAAAAATAAAAAGAAAAATTAAGATGTGAGTTTGTGAACCCTCTTCTATGGTGCCGGCGTGTTTCTGCGACTGTGTGAACATATGTGTCTGTGTTCGTGGCATGCCTGCATGTTTGTGTTTGGGATTGGGGGTCTCTGGCTATAATGTGTGTGTGTTTGTGCATGTCTGCTTCTTTTTTTTTTTGAGTTGGAGTCTCACTGGGTCGCCCAGGCTGGAGTGCAGTGACACACTCACGGCCACCCCAGTGTCGACCTGCTGGGCTCTGGCGATCCTTCCACCTCGCTCTTCCAAGCAGCTTGAACTACAGGTGCACACTACCATGCCCAGCTTATTTATTTATTGTAGAGATGAGGTCTTGCCAAGTTGCCCAGGCTGGTCTCGAACCCACGGGCTCAGGCAATTCATTCACCTTGGCTTCCCAAAGTGCTGGGACTACACGCTGAGCCACTGAGCCCAGCCACATGTCTGTTTCTTTATGTGCATCTGTGAACCCATGTATGGGCCATGCATCTGTGTTGAATGTGTGTGGTGAGGGCAGTGAGGGAGAGAGTGGACAGTCCTATCATGGAGAAAGGTTTCAAGACTAACAAAGTTGGGCAGATATGTGTGAAATCCACTCAGCATCCACTTTGAATCTGATCTGGCTCTGCCATTCGGGGCCCAGTCCTCCCCTAATGCCTTCCTTTCCACCCAAGTCACCCTGGTTCCAGGACCAAGGGACAGAGAAACTCAGTTGGCTTTGAGCAGGGTTATGGACAATACCATAGCACACACTCCTCACTGACCCCTGAAGTGTGGCTCCCGTCTCAGCTCTCTGAACCTCTCCCGACATCTCTCATCATCTCTGCTTCTCCCATATCCTCCCACCTTGCAGATCCTCAATGAGATGAGGCCTGGTTAGTCTAAGAGAAGCAGTCTTCCCACCCTCAGCCTGGTACCTAAAGCCTCCTCCACAGCTTCCTGTTTAGTAAGGGGTTAACTCAGCAGACTTGAGCTGACCAAACCCCACACATTTCTCCAAAATAAAAACAGGACTGGCCTTTGCTTAGATAATGCCTAAGCCCTTAGGGATATTCTGCCTGGGACCTTGAGTCAGATAGGTAGTTTATGCCAATGACATAATCTATGTTGAACACCTGTTTTTGTTTGCCTGGGTGCCTGGGGTCATGTGGAATCAGTTCGGCCTCTGGAAAGGCTGGAGATTGAGTAACTGAGGTCAGTCAGGCAGGTGCTTTGTGCCTATGTGACCAATAAAAACTCTGGACACCAACACTCAGGAGCACTTCCCTGGTTGGCAATACTCCATGGTGTTGTCATACATCATTACTGGGAGTTTTATTTTATTTTTATTTTTATTTTATTTTTTAGTTGGTATCTCACTCAGTCGCCCAGACTGGAGTGCAGTGGCCGCTCCTGGGCCTCGACCTGCTGGGCTCCGGCGATCCTTCCGCCTCAGCCTTCCAAGTAGCTGGAACTACAGGCATGCGCTACCATGCCCGGCTAATTTTTAAAAATTTATTGTAGAGATGAGGTCTCGCCAAATTGCCCAGGCGGGTCTCTAACCTGCGGGCTCAGGTAATTCACTCACCCCGTCCTCCCAAAGCACGGGATTACAGGCTTAGCCACCGAGCCTGGCCATTACTGGGAGTTTTAAACACTGTCCCTGGGACTCCACTGGGGGAGGACAACCAGAAGCTCACGCCTGGTCCCTCCTGGACACTGTCCTCTGTGCCTCCTCTCTTTGTGGATCTTCATCTCAGTCCTTGACTGTAATAAACTGTAATCACGAGTGTAGCCACTTTTCTGAATTCTGTGAGTCACTGAACCTGAGAATGGCCTTGGGAACCCCCACACCATCCACCCAAACACACACTCCTGGTGATGGGCAGAACCAGGGTTCAGACCCGTGTCTCTTTATTGCTAGTTGGTGCCAAGGGGGAAAAGACAGGTGGGATTTCAGATGTGGGCAGAGGAAGCAGGCAACGTGTGGGAAGAGAAACGTACTCAATCATTGTTCTCTCAGTTCCAGGATCACAAGAAGACACTTCCTCAACCCCTGCCCCCATCTCACAGTTTCCATGGAAAACATTCTTTCTTTCCATGCCTATAGCTCTTTCTCTGTAGCATTCCCGGGTCCCTGAGATGATTCAGAATCACTTCCGCTTTTCTAAAAAAATCTCCTGGTTCATTAAAAAGTGAAGACATGTCAAAGCATTTCAGGTATGCGACTAAATGGCGGTATGATTTCATCAGTGACATTTAGCAAATGAAGGCTTTAATGTACACAAGATGTAAAGTGACATGTCACTGCTGAGCACGGGACGATTGGGCTCGTGACGGGTAATGATTTCTAGCACATGGCAGGCTGGCACAAGCCTCAGGTTTTAAGCATCAGCATGGCTCATCTGTGTTGGCAGAACATCCAGAACGCTGTAAATGTTCCAAATGGCCAAATGAGCCATGGTCTAACCACACCAAGGGACCTTCTGTAGCCATAAAAGGATAACTTGGAGTTCTACTGGGTCCTTTTGATTGAGCACAGTGAGAGGCAAGAAAAATTGTATGAACTGGTCTCGGTGGCTCAGTCTGTCATCCCAGCACTTTGGGAGGCCGAGGCGAGTGGATAGCCTGAGCCCGTGGGTTCGAGACCCGCCTGGGTAACATCTCTACAATAAAAAAAAAAAACCAAAAAAAAACTTGGAAGGCTGAGGCTGAAGGATCGCCGTAGCCCAGCAGGTCGAGGCTGCAGTGGCCAGGAGTGGCCACTGCACTCCAGTCTGGGCGACAGAGTGAGACTCCAACTCAAAAAATAAAATAAAATAAAATAAATTAGCTGGACGTGGTAGCGTGCACCTGTAGTTCTGGCTCCTTGGAAGGCTGAAGCGGAAGGATCGTGGAACCCAGCAGGTTGAGGCTGCGGTGGTCATGAGCGTGCCATTGCATTCCAATCTGGGCGAAAGAGTGAGACTTCAACTCAAGAAAAAAAAAGTTGTATGTATAGATGAACCTCTTTCTCCAAGCTCTCAGAATCTCTCTGAGACTGTGAGTTGCAACCCAAAAGTCTGAGCCTGGTTCTGAACCTTCCAAAAAAAGAAAAAGACTTTTCTGGCTAAGTAGTATGGTGGGTTGAATAGTGTCTTTCAAAAATTCACATCTCATGGGAACCTCAGACTGTGACCTTATTTGGAAATAGGGTGTTTGCAGGTGTAACTAGTTAAGGATCTCTACATGAAATCATCCTGGATTTAGGGTGGCCCTGACATGAAATCATCCTGGATTTAGGTGGCCAATGAGACTGATGTCTTTTTTTTTTTTCTGAGTCGGAGTCGCACTCTGTCACACAGGCTGGAGTGCAGTGGCACACTCTCAGCCATCGCAGCCTTGACCTGTAGGGTTCAGGAGATCCTTCCACTTCAGCCTTCCAAGTAGCTGGAACTACAGGTGCGTGTCGCCACGCCTGGCTAATTTTATGATTTATTGAAGAGATGAGGTCTCACCAAGTTGTCCAGGCTGGTCTCGAACCCCCAGGTCTCAGGCAATCCTCTCGCCTTGGCCTCTCAAAGTGCTGGGATTACAGGCTTGAGCCACCGCACCCGGCCGAGACTCATGTATTTATTTTAAAAAGAAGAAGGAGATTTGCAAAGAGAAAGAGAGAGAGAGACAGAGAGGACAAGACCATATGAAGGTGGAGTTAGAGCTTGGAATGATACAGCCCCAAACCAAGGAATACCTGGGGCTTCCAGAAACCGATGTGCTGCTCTCAGCCAACCACTGAAATGGACTGGTCATCTGTATCAGTTTCTTGTAGCTGCTATAACAAATTACGACAAATTATGTGGCTTAAACCAACAGAAATTTATTCTTTCACAATCTGGAAGCTAGAAGTCTTAAATCAAGGGATTAGTTAGTAGGACCATGCTCTCTCTGAGGTCTTTAAAGAAGGGTCCTTTCTTACCTCTTCCAGCTTCTGGTGTTTGCTGGCAATCCTTAGTATTCTCAGCTTACAGCTGTATCATTCCCACCTCTCCCTCCATCACCCCTTTGGTCTCCTTCTCTGTGCATCTATGCATCTGTGCATCTCTCCTCTTATTAAGACCTGGTCATTGGACTTAAGGCCCATCTTCAATCAGCATAACCCAATCTTAACTGAGGCTTTATATGGACATGAATTTTGGGAGACACTGTTCAACACAGGACAGCCCTGTTCTAGAGGCTGGGGAAATAGAAGGGAATAAATCAGATAAAAGTCCCAACCCACAAAGCTGATAGTCTATTGAGAGGACACAGGTGATAAACAAGACAAAAAAAAAAAAGATATATGTGGTATCAATCTAAAAAAAAGACATCAGACTTCAGGCTGGGCTCGGTGACTCAGCCTGTAATCCCAGCACTTTGGGAGGCCGAGGCGAGTGGATTACCTGAGCCTGCGGGTTCGAGACCCAGCTGGGCAATTTGGCGAGACCTCGTCTCTACAATAAATCGAAAATTAGCCGGGTGTGGTAGCGCGCGCCTGTAGTTTGGGCTACTTGGAAGGCTGAGGTGGAAGGATTGCCGGAGCCCAGCAAGTCAAGGCTGGGGTGGCCGTGAGTGTGCCACTGTACTCCGCCTGGGCGATGGAGTGAGATTCCAACTAAAAACAAAAAAACACATCAGAGAAAAATATCTCCTGACAGAACAAAATCTTTCAGGACTAAGCAAAAAGGATTATAATCTGGGATGCACGGCTATGGCCAGCCACAGACACATCTGAGAGGAGAGGGCAAAGGGAAGCTTTTATTACCAAAAATGAGTGGTTCTCATAGCTTCCTGGAAGCAAAGTTTATCGATTTTGGAGGCTCAAGGCCAGAGTTGGCATCGGTTCCTTGGTGTGGATTCTGTTACTGGGCAGGTGTTCTTTTGAGAGCATCTTGTCTGAATTGCTGTCAGTTCTAAAGAGGACTTTCCCATGGGGTTATTTTAGAAAGTCCCTGAGACAATCTTTATCTCAGACATGCAAGCATGCGGTTTCCTTTTTTGTGCTTTTCTGGCTCTAAGTTAGGGTCTGACAAAGTTGATTTTGTTCTGGTACCTGCAACTTTTACAGTTGTGTCAGATGGTGATCACAGCTATAGAGAAAAATATAGCAGGGAGGTTGAATAAAAGGAGCTGAGTGGTGCAGCCACGGTGGAAAGAAACTGGAGGTTCTTAAGGAAATTAAAAATAGAATGTCCTTTGGACCCAGCAACCCAAAGGAAATGAAAACACCGTCTCATAAAGACATCTTCCCTCCCATGTTCACTGTAGCATTATCCACAAAAGCCAAGATATGGAAGTAACTCGAGTATCTATCGATTGACAAATGGATAAAGACACTGAGGTACACACACACACACACACACACACACACACACACACACACACACACACTATGATTCAGCCTCAAAAAAGAAGATCCTGCCATTTGTGGCAACACAGACGAAACTAGAAGACATTTTTGCTAAGTGAATTAAGACAGACACACAGAGAAAAAAGAATACTGCATTCTCACTTAAAACAAACCCAAATACATAGAATGAGAGAATAGAACCATGGTTACCAGGGGAGGGAGTGGTGGTGGAGGAAATGTGGAGGTGGAAACAAAGGGTAGAAAGTTCCACTTATGTAGGACAGACAAGTCTAGAGAGTCAATGAACGGCATGAAGTCTATAGTTTGAAATACTGTGTGCTGGAAATTTGCTAAGATGGTAGACTTTATGCTTTTTTGCCACACACATACACACACAAGGTAACTATGTGAGATGTGGATATGTTAATTTGCTTTTCATGGCTGGGCTCGGTGGCTCAGCCTGTAATCCCACGCTTTGGGAGGCCGAGGTGAGTGAATTGCCTGAGCCCGCGGGTTTGAGACCCACCTGGACA
>NW_007074588.1:52654-59582 GCF_000164805.1 Carlito syrichta | reverse complement strand
GAGATTCCAACTCAAAAAAAAAAAAAAAAATTTGCTTTTCTCTAGCTTTCTTTCTTTTTTTTTTTTTTTGAGTCAGAGTCTCACCTTGTTATCCAGGCTGGAGTGCAGTGGCACACTCACAGCCACTGCAGCCTCGATCTGCTGGGTTCAGGTGATCCTTCCACCTCAGCTTTCCAAGCAGCTGGAACCACAGGCACGCGCCACCACTCCTGGCTAATTTTTTGATTTATTGTAGAGATGCGATCTCATCAATTGCCCAGACTGTTCTTGAACCTGTGGGCTCATGTAATCCTCTTACCTCAGCCGATAGTATATATTTGTATTTACTTTATATACACTAAAAATATCTGGAAGTAGACAGAGTAAGCTAACACCTGTGGTAGGAGGGGAAATAAGTGGTTGGGGAAAGTGTGCATGTGGGCGTGGTGGCATGCATCTGTAGTTCCAGCTACTTGAAAGGCTGAGGTGGAAGGACGGCCTAAGACCAGCAGGTCGAGGCTGTGGTGGCCATGAGTGTGCCACTGCACTCCAGCCTGGACGACAAGAGTGAGACTCAAAACAAAAAAAACCCTCAAAAAACCCCCACAAAAAACAAAACCAAAAAAACAAAACCAACCAACCAAATAAACAAAAACAAATATACTATTTTTCCTTCCTTTTTACACAAACACTAGCATCCTATACACATTGTCCCTTGCCTCTGTTCTCTTAACATGGCAACTTGGACATCATTATCAGTACATAGAGACCTTCCTCACACCTTTTTTACAGCTGTGTACTGTTCCGCTGTGTGAATATACCATATTTATTTGAAGTCAGCCCCCCATGTTGGGGCATTCAAGCTATTCTTCAACTTCTGCTGCCCTCATGTGATCTCCAAAGTCTCTGGTCTTCAAAGACCATCCTTTTTTTCCCCATCGTCCAAATAAAGCATCTTCAAGCTATACCCCAGGCCTGTGGGGAGTTTGTGGATTTTGGAGAATGCCTAAGGAGAGTCCGCTGTTTGGTAGGCTCTCAGCACTCAAAAAAGCCAGATGATCACGGCAAAAGGTCAAAGATTAAAATCAGCAAAGGCGAAAGACATACAGGGCAAAGTACAGGAGAGACCAGGTGTGTGAGTGCCCAGTTGTCCTCTCCCAATGGAGTTTCATGAGCAGTTCTTCATTCTCCCAGGAATGATGTGGGCGAATACGGTTGATATATTGCCAACTATGGAAGCTCAACTGAACATTGGCGTCCAGGGTTTTCACTGGGGGATCAGCCATGCTGGTATGGTGTGCCCATGTGACTGACATTAACTACCCAGTCTCCAGCCCCTCCAGAGGCTGTCAAACTGATACAGTGTGGCCCAAGCTCCCCACCATAAATCAGTGTCAGCATAAGCTATCTGGAGACACTCCTAACAGGCAAGGTAGTCCAAGAACTTAGAGGTGACCTCCTAGGAGCTAGTCAAGGGGCAGACCTTCCTCTGGAATGTGCAGGGTTTGGACACTTCAGGCCTGCTGTGTTAACCTTTATCGCACAACTCTACTCATATTCTTGTGTCTTTGCTGTCTGCTTTCTCACTCTCTTGCCCAGCAGTGGGCATTTCGTCTGTATTTCTCCAGATCCCCACTCACAAATTCTATTGTATTTAATAGATGTTCAAGGAATAGAAAACACGAAAACCACCTCATTCGTTCATTCATTCATTCACTCTTATGTGCCATGCCCTATTCTAGGTCGTGGAGAGACAACAGTGAACAAGACAGACATTCTTATCCTTAGGGAGCTGATGTTCTAGTTGTGGTGTTCCATCAATAAACAGACATATCGTATAAAATCAAGTGCTAAAGAGAACAAAGCAGGCTGAGGGGACAGAGCATACTTGGGGCTATCACAGACAGGGATCAGTAAAGGCCTTGCTGAGGAACTGACATGTGAGCAGAGATCTGAATTATGTGGAGGAGTGAGTTGTGTGGATTCCTAGGGGAAGAGCAATCCAGGCACAGAGAACAGCAAGTGCAAAGGCCCTGAGGCAGGAATAGATTCGGTGTGTTTAAAGGAAAGTAAGGAAACCAGTGGGATTGGTATCTTACCATGGTTTTACATTCTTGTCCCTGATGATGAATCATGCTGAGTACATTTTAACGTGATACGAATGAATATATATATATATATATATATATGTATATATATATTTAAATTTAGCCTTGGTTTAAATTGTAATTATAAAAGGTAAAGATATGAGACTCTTGCATCCTCAAATCAAAATAATTTCCTTAACCGTTTTTATAACTAATCTTTACAGAGAGCTAGCAAAGTGTCTTATTTTATAGGAGACTGTTCTAACTGGTTTATATGAATTAACTTATTTCATTCTTACAACATCCTTATACTGATAATTATAGCTCACATATGTCGAATACTTATGATGCTCAACGAGATCTTTACTTGAATGATCTTCTCTAATCCTCATATCCTTATGAGTCGGATGCTAGTCTTGTAATTCTCATTTTACAGATCAGGAAACTAAGGCACAAACTAAGGAGAATTTAATTACTAGTCCAAAGTCACACAGCCAGGAATTGTGACGCCCAGGGAGTCTGATGACAGATATGATATTCTTTTTTTTTCTTGAGTCTGAATCTCACTCTGTCGCCCAGACTGGAGTGCTGTGGCACACTCACTGCGGCTGCAGCCTCGACCTGCTGGGTGATCCTTCCGTCTCAGCCTTCCAAGTAGCTGGAAGCACAGGCACGCACCACCATGCCTAGCTAATTTTTCTTGATTTATTGTAGAGATGAGGTCTTGCTAAATTGCCCAGGCTGGTCTCGATCCTGTGGGTTCAGGCAATCCTCTCTCCTTGGCCTTCCACAGTGCTCGGATTATAGGTGTGAGCCACCATGCCTGGTCTAGATATGATACTCTTAATTACCATGTTCCACTGCCTTGACACATATAGATGGATGAATGGGTAGATCAAATGAGTGTGCTGAAGACCAGATGTCATTGTGTCTGTTATCCTTGCTACTTGGGAGGCCGAGGTGGGAGAATTTCTTGAGGTCAGGAGTTCAAAGTAGCAATGTGCTATGATCGTACCTGTGAATATTCACAGGTATGATCATAGCACATTGCTACTTTGTGCTATGATCGTACCTGTGAATAGCCATTTCTTAAAAAAAAACTATGCTTGTATGAAACAAACTTCAAGATATAATTATACAAGCTGGAATACTAGCCGGGCATGGTGGCATGCATCCGTAGTTCCAACTACTTGGAAGGCTGAGGTGGAAGGATCGTTTAAGCCCAACAGGTCGAGGCTGCAGTGGCCGTGAGAGTGCCACTGTACTCCAGTGTGGGCAACAAGAGTGAGACTCCAACTCAAAAAAAAAAAAAAAAAATTTATACAGGCTGGGCATGGTGGCTCATGCCTGTAATCACAGCACTTTGGGAGGCCGAGGCAGGAAGATTGCCTGAGCCCAGGAGTTTGAGATCAGCCTGGGCTATGTAGTGAGACCTCATCTCTACAAAAAATACTTTTATTTTATTTGTTATTATTTTTTGAGTTGGAGTCTCACTCTTTCACCCAGACTGGAGTACAGTGGCCGCTCCCAGCCACTGCAGCCTCGACCTGCTGGGCTCTGGCAATCCTTCTGCCTCAGCCTTCCAAGTAACTGGAACTACAGGCACGCGCCACCACGCCTGGCTAAATTTTGATTTATTGTAGAGATGAGGTCTCACCAAGTTGCCCAGGCGGGTCTCGAACCCGCGGGCTCAGGCAATCCACTCACCTCAGCCTCCCAAAGTGCTGGGATTACAGGCTGAGACACCGAGCCTGGCCAAAAAATACTTTTAAAAAAATCAACCAGCGGCAATCCTCTTTCAGGTTCCCTCGGGCTGCTGGGAGCATTCTTATCTTCTAATAAATGCTAACTTACTGAAAAAAAAAAATCAGCTGGACATGATGGCGTGTGCCTGTAGTCCAGTTACTTGGGAAGCTGAAGTGAAAGAATCATCTGAGTCCAGCAGGTCGAGGCTGCAGTGGCCATCAGTGTGCCACTACCCTCCAGCCTGGGCAGCAGAGTGAGGCTCCGACTCAAAAAATAAAAAAGAAAAAGAATGCCTATATAAATGGTATGGGGTAAACAACCAAACAAACAAAAAACAAGTGGACAAAACAGGATGGGATGGACATGGAGCATTGTAATAGAAATACTAGGCTGGGTGAGGTGGCTCACGCCAGTAATCCCAGCACTTTGGGAAGCAGAGAAGAGAGGATTGCCTGAGCCTAGGGGTTCGGGACCAGCCTGGACAATCTGGCGAGACCTCGTCTCTACAATAAGTCAAAAATTAGCCAGGCATGGTGGCACATGTCTATAGTTACAGCTACTTGGAAGGCTGAGGCAGAAGGGTCACCTGAGCCCAGCAGGTTGAGGCTGCGGGGCCTTCAGTGTGCCACTGCATTTCAGCCTGGGTGACAGAGTAAGACTCCAACTCAAAAACAAAAAACAAAAAGAAAAATATTGACTTTAGTCAAGAAAAAAGAAGAAGAAGAAAGATGTACAAATGACTCATTTTTTTTCAACCTCTAAACTCAAAACCTTCCCCCAGGGTGAGTGGATGACCCCAAAAGGCGGCCTCTGTCTTGTATCAACCTTCTTTCTTTCTTTTTTTTTTTTGAGTTGGAGTCTCACTCTGTCGCCCAGACTGGAGTGCAGTGGCCGCTCCCGGCCACCGCAGCCTCGACCTGCTGGGCTCCGGGGATCCTTCCACCTCAGTCTTCCAAGTAGCCGGAATTACAGGCATGCACTACCACGCCCAGCTGATTTTTTGATTTATTGTAGAGATGAGGTCTCGCTGCCCAGGCGGGTCTCGAACCCACGGGCTCAGGCAATCCAATTGCTGTGAAACCTCTCCATTCCTGGATCATACATTTATGTTCCTCATTAGGGTGACCCCTGGGTCCTAATATCCTTCTTATCCTGTTTCTTGCTTTTAGAGTTTAAATGTATGTGATTTATGTTCCCTTCCTGTGACAGCTTCCAGGCTCACAGAGAATGTAGCCCACGGTGAGAGACTCTGTCTTCATCACGGTTATTCAATTTGGTTTACCAGTTGTTTTCCTGCTGTGTTGCCTCTTCAAGTAGATATTTTAAAACCTTTATCAAGCATAAATATACATTTAGAATTTGAGGAATATAACACATACCTTCTTCTTTAAAAAAAATAGAATAGCTCTCTCTTTTTTTGACTGAGGGCTTCAGACAAAAAGCAGGATTAGTCACCAGCCAAGACTGTGCTCTGACCACGTGACACCTCCCAGGCACCGGGAAGAAACATGATCGACTTCCATAACAAATGAGAAGAAACTCACTCGACTGTGTTTTGAGCATTCAGGATATGAGTCTTTTAAAATGTGCACTTATACTGCTGGGTTCAGGTTTTCAGCTGTAGAAAAATCATTCTAGAAAATAGTTATAATATTTATTTCACGGCTATAACCCTGAGTGTGTGGCTGTTTTTTAAAAACATTTTTAAAAATTGTGGAATATGTAACATGCACACAGAAATGTGCCCTAAACACAATCGCACAGTTTAAGAAATAATTATATAGCAAGCACCATGTGCTATCACTCAAGAAATAGTCTCCCGGAAGCCCCTCATGTATTCTGCCCAACCCAAACCCCTCCCTGCCCTGGGGATAAATAATATTCTGATCTGTGATAAACACTTCCTTGCTTTTCTATAATCATGTATGCTTATTAACAAACTATGTATCTCCTAACACAGCAGATTTGATTATGTTTGAACTTTATATCCACGCAGTCCTACTGGATGGATTATTTTGCTGTGTGGCTGTTTTTTAGATGAAATAAATTAAGAAAAGAAAAAGAACGCTGGGGCCTCTCAATTTCCTGGCTCCGGTTCCTTACTTGGAATATCTGTTCTCTCACTGCAGAGATCAGGGACAGCTGCTGGATTTTGTTTGTTTGGTTGGTTTTTTTTTTTGGTCAGGAGGAAATTTGGGGCCTGTGCTGAGTCCCAGCTCACATGAGAGCATATCTCTTCTCCCTCCACATAATCCCTGGGCTTTTGGTTATTTCCAGAGAGGGAGAGAGGGAGAGAGAACGGCTCAGAATGGCCCAGGGTAGGGTTGCCAGGTTTATGGTATGGAAGCATTGGGCTTTATTTTAGATTCTTGTTCTGTGTAATAAAAATGTGCAAACCAGACATTATGTCTTTTGAAAAGCATCCTACTTTCAAACAAGTTGAGAAGTCACACTTGAATTTCACCAACATTAAAGTCTGTAAAGTACCACCCACCAACTTTTCCCAGCTTTTCACCGGAAATAGCAAAAAATTGGAACAACCTATATAGCCGTCCATAGGGGAATAGGTCATTAACCTCTGGCAGTGTTGGTCAAGTTATTGACCGTGATCCACGGTAAGATGACATTTTACTATGACCTAGGACACACACACACATATATAAAATAAAAAATAAAATTTCACAAAACAACATATTACATTACTACACATGATGAACGCAGATATCTTGTATTATCATTATTTTTAAAATTATTATTTATTATAGAGATGTGGGATACAATTCAGGGTTAGATATATAAACATTGATCATGCAGGTACCCTTGTTGAGGAGATGTGCTCCTCCCTCCCCTAGCAGTTTCCAACTGCCAGTCCCACCCCACTCCCCTGAATGAGAGTTTTCCACTACTGCCAATCGCTTTCTTTCTTTTTTTTTTTTTTTTTTGAGTTGGAGTCTCATATCTGTTGACAAACTGGAGTGCATAATAAGCACACCCTGACTGATAGCCAGAAAAACAATATGGATGCCAAAGAGCAAGAAATGCCCATATGCTTCTCCTTTCCATAAAAGGATTATGTGCATGTGTACAGAGAACAAAAACATGGACATTCATATTTA
>NW_007074588.1:40438-52196 GCF_000164805.1 Carlito syrichta | reverse complement strand
CTAATTTTTGATTTATTGTAGAGATGAGATCTCACCAAGTTGCCCAGGCGGGTCATGAACCCGCGGGCTCAGGCAATCCACTCACCTCAGCCTCCCAAGGCATGGGATTACAGGAATTCCAGTTTTTTTTTGGGTTCCCCCTCATATTAAGGAAATTTGTTTTGGCATTCCTAATGACCTACACGTGTGTCTGCTCTAAGGATTTTTCCTTTGAACTGGTTGTACTGTCTTCATGAGTTATTCAATGGGTTAAACAAAAACTTGACATGTGTTTATTTTGTATTTGTCTAAGAGTCATGAGTTTACCTTTTAAAAAGTGGCAATGGCTGGGCACAGTGGTTCCCATTTGTAACTCCGGCACTTTGGAAAGCCGAGGTGGGGGGATTGCTTGAGCCCAGGAGTTCCGAGATCAGCCTGGGCAACATAGCAGGAACTGGTCACTACAAAAACTTAAAAAAAAAAATTAGCCAGGCATGGTGGCATGAGCCTGTAATCCCAGCTATTTGGGAAGCTGAGGTGGGAGGATCACCTGAGTCCAGGAGGTCGAGGCTGTGGTGAGCCGTGATCATACCACTGCACTCTAGCCTGGACCACAGAGTGAGACCCCGACTGAAAACAAAACAAAACAAAACACCAAAAAATGGCAACAAGTTTCTCCATGCAAAAAGAAATTGCAGGTTTTCGTTTTGCTCTTTTCAGTATTTTCTCACCTTTCCATAATAATACATGTAGAGTTTGCTGATCTTTTTTTTTTTTTTTCTGAGCCAGTCTCACTCTGTCTCCCAGGCTGTAGAGTATGCTCACAGCCACCACACCACAGCCTCAATCTGCTGGGCTCAGGCACTCATTCCTTCCTCCTCAGCCGTCCAAGTAGCTGGACCTACAGGCGTGCGCCGCCACGCCCGGTTCATTTTTTGATTTATTGTAGAGTTGAGGTCTTGCCAAGTTGCCCAGGCTGGTCTCAAACCCCTGGGCTCAGGCAATCCTCTCACCTCGGCCTCCCAAAATGCTGGGATGACAGGCTTGAGCCACCGTGCCCGGCTGCTGGTCTGTCATGTCAAAATGCTTGTACATATGTGCTTCCCAGCCCCCAAAACAGAAAATGACAAAAGTAAGTGCTTGTTGGGAACCCATTCGTGTCCCCATCTTGGATAACAGGGATGATGCGAAGTGACATGTGCCCAGTGTGCCCCACATGCCAGTCCCATAATTCATCCTAGGCATCATCTCCAGAATCCTTCCAACACCCCATTTTACAGACAGAGAAACTGAGGCTCAAAAAGATAGAGTGATGCACTCAAGGTTTCCCAGCTCTGAGGCCATGGAGTCGAGTCTGGATATGAACGCCAACCCCAACCGAGTCGTTTTAAGCATCACCTCAAACCTCCTCCCCTCTTGAACCAGCATCTTTGGAGACCGTATGGCAAATTCACCCAATAAAGTCATTCCCCAAGTCTTTCATCTGTGCCTGGCATGAGGTAGGGATGTAGCGGTGACCCACATTAGCCCTGGTGTGAGCCACCGCTCCTGGCTCTTGGGAGGCCGAGGTGAGAGAATTCCTTGAGCCCTCGGCCTTGGCAAGGTAGGGAAACCTCATCTCTACAAAAAATAACAATAAAAAATTAGCCAGATGTCATGGTGCACGGCCGTGGTCCCAGGGAGGCTGAGGCAGAAGGATCGCCTAAGCCCAGGAGGTCAAGGCTGTGGTGAGCCATGATTGTGCCACCGCACTACAGCCTGGGTGAGAGTAAGACTCCAACTCAAAAAAAACAAAACCAAAACCAAAACCAAAAAAAAAATGGGATAAATTTTAGGAGAATAATTAGAGTTAAAACAATAAAATCCTGTGGGCTGCATCTTATTTTTCTGTAAAACATGTTGACACAACAAACAAAAAGGCACCTAAGAGAGAGTGCATTTTCTTTCTATACTGTTACACTTTTTTTTTATTACAGAAATTTAAAATATATACACAAGTAGAGACACTTGTATAATAAAACTACAGCTATAAAAATTATCAACTCATGGCCAATCTTATTTTATCTTCCCCTTCCCCCGCCTTCTTTTTCTTCTGAAGTATTTTGACAGTAGTTTATTTTACTTAAAGTTTTTTTTTGAGTTGGAGTCTCACTCTGTCACCTGGGCTGGAGTGCAGTGGCACGATCATGGCTCACCAATACCTCCACCTCCTGGGCTTAGGCAATCCTTCTGCCTCAGCCTCCCAAGTAGCTGGCACCACAGGTGTGTGCCACCATGCCTGGTTAAGTTTTTTTGTTTTGTTTTTTTTTAATAGAGATGAGGTCTCGCTATGTTGCCTAGACTAGTTTTGAACTCTTGGGCTTAAGTAATCCTCCCACCTCTACCTCCCAAAGTGCTAGGACTATAGGCATGAGACTTCAACAGTAATTTTAAGAAATAAATATGGCTTTTTGCAAATAATCTGTGTATTTTGAAATCATAATATGAGATGAAGGAATATATATATATTAAAAAAGATATATATATATGTATACATATATAGACTCACACACTGTATGTTGAGGTTGGTCATCAGACTTAGGGGTGAAGGAAAGAGGTGTAGTTAGGGATGTGGAGGAGGGGGAGGGGCAAGGACAAACTTGAACTCTGGAGCGAGAAGGAGATCTGAAGGACAAACAAGACAGAATACACGCAGGTGGGTTGTTACAGACTGATCTGGGAGAGGAAAGCGAGATGGAAGCCTAGGAAGTCTAGGAAGGCCCCTGGACCTTCTTTGGGCTCAGTATTTATGGAAGCTCTGTAGATTCTCATTGAAAATACACAGCAAGGCAAAATAAAACCCAAAGGCGAGATAGAGAGGAAGAGGATGGAAGGGGAACCCCACACCCAGAGAGCTGAGACAGATGGAAAGGGTTGGGGCTGCAAGGATGCGTTGTCATGGACACCACAGCACCATTGTTGTCATGGAAATCTCCACATCACCCGTTGTCATGGAAACCACAGTACTGACTCCTAATAAGGATGCATCAAGACTATTTCTAGCCAGGCACAGTGGCTCACGCCTGAAATCCCAATACTTGGGAGACTGAGGTGGGAGGATTGCTTGAGACTAGGAGTTCAAGACCAGTCTGGGAAATGTAATGAGACCTTGTCTCTACAAAATTAAAAATTAAAAAAAAAATCGGCCAGTCATGGTGGTGAGCGCCTGTAATTCCAGCTACTCAGGAGGCTGAAGCAGAAGGATCACCTGAGCTCAGGATGGCAAGGCAGCAGTGAGCCATGATCATGCCACTGCCCTCCAGCTGGGCAACACTGTGAGACTTCAACTGAAAAAAAAAAAAAAAGTCTATTCTGAATACTTCATATAAATGGAATCATATGTGTGTCTTTTGTGTGTTTGACTTCTGTTATTTAGTATAATGTTTGCAAGGTTTATCCATGTTGTAGCACATATCAGTACTTCATTCCTTGTTATGACGGAATAATATTCCATTGTCTTGACCTGCCCTGTGTTGTGTATCCATTTATTTGTCGATGGACAATTGGATTGCTTCCACCTTTTGGCTATTGTGAATTGCTATTTTTTGCATATTTGCCACTTGGAAAAACTTATGTTGAAATCTAGTCCTCAACGGGGCGCAGTGGCTCACGCCTGTAATCCTAGCACTTTGGGAGGCAGAGGTGAGAGGATCGCCTTAGCCTAGGGGTTTGAGGTCTTGGAGAGACCTCATCTCTACAATAAATAAAAAAATTAGCTGGGCATGGTGGTGCCTTCTGTCTCAGCTACTTGAAAGGCTGAGACAGAAGGATCGCCTGAGCCCAGCAGGTCAAGGCTGCAGTAGCTGTGAATGTGCCACGGCATTCCAGGCTGGGTGACAGAGAGAGACTCTGACTCAAAAAAAAAAAAAAAAAAAAAAGAAAGAAAAAGAAAAAGAAATTTAATCCTCAATGTGGCAGTATTGAGAGGTGGAGCCTTTAAGAGGTGATTGGGTCATAAGGACTTTGCCTATGAATGGATTAATCCACTCATGGATTATTGGGTTAATGGATTAATAGGTTCACGAAGTAATGGGTTATCATGGGAGTAAGAATGGTGACTGTACATGTAAAACGAGGAAGAGACCTGAGTTGTGTGTCAGCCCCTTTCCCATGTGATGCCCTTTGCCACCTCAGGTCTCTGAGAAAAAAGGAAAGGTGTCACCAAATGCAGCCCCTCAACCCTGGACTTTTCAGCCTCCATAACTGTAAGAAGTAAATTTCTTTTCTGGCCGGGTGCAGTGGCTCACACCTGTAATCCCAGCACTTTGGGAAGCTGAGGTGAGAGGCTTGCCTGAGTCCAGGACTTCGAGACCAGCCTGGGCAACATGGTGAAATCTTGTTTCTACAATAAATCAAAAAATTTGCCAGGCATGGTGGCTCACGTCTGTAGTCCCAGCTACTCGGGAGGCTGAGGCAGAAGGATTGCCTGAGCCCAGGAAGTCGAGGCTACGGTGAGCCGTGATTGTGCCACTGCACTCCAGCCTAGGTGACAGAGTGAGACTTCAAATAAAAAAAAAAATTTTCTTTTCTTTTTAAATAACTCGGGTGTTTATGCCCTTTATTTTCAATCCAGAATCTAGCATAGGATGCATTGTTGGATTCGGTAGTTGTGTCTCTTAAACCTCTTTCATTTGGAAAAGCTCCATAGTCTCTCTTCTTGGGATCCTATTCAGTTTGCTCTTGTTGAATGTTCCCCCATGATTAGATCAAATTATGAATTTGGTGGAGGAATACCACAGGTGTGATGCTGGGTTTTCTCAGCAATCACATAGGTGGCACATGTGGCCAGTTTGCCCCATTCTGGTGTTGTTAATTTTGATCACTTGATTCAGGCGATGTCCACTAAGTTTCCCCATTGTAAAGGTATTGTAGTGTCTTGAATGGTAAGCGCCCCCCCTCCAAAAAAAGAATATGTCTCTGTTCCAGAACCTGTGAATGTGACCTTACTTGGGGTGGAGGGTGGGGGAAGAAGTATTTGCAGATGTAAGTAAGGATCTCAAGATGAGATCAACTTGAATTTAGGTTGGGCTCTAAGTCCACTGACAGGTGTCCTTAGGCAGAGGGGAATTTGAGACCCAGACTCACAGGGGACATGATGATGTGAAGACAGAGACTGGAGTGATGTGGCCACAAGCCAAGGAATGCCAGGAGGTACCAGAAGCTGGAGGAGGAAAGGAAGGATCTTTCCCTAGAGACTCAGAGGGAGTGAGACCCTCTCCGTGTTGATTTCAGATTCCTGACCTCCAGAAATATGGCAGAATACATTTCTATTGTTTTAGCCCACCCAGTGTGTGGTAATTTATCATAGCAGTCACAGGAAACTCAGGCAGGTACATTTTCCTCTTTGTAATTAATCAGTAATCTGGGGAGATATTTTGAGACTCCAACTCAATTTCAAGTTCATACCGAAGACAAAAACGGCCAGGTCCCCAGGGTCAGCAGAACCCGACTTGGTCTCCCACCAGCTGTGTGACCCTGGACAAGCTGCTTTCCCTCTCTGAGCCTCCATGTTCCCCTTCTATAACACGTGGCTATTTATATTCTTCCTACAAGGTGGTCATGGTGATCAAATGAGAGAACACATCTAAGGGGCTGGGAGAGGGCAGTTGGGACACACGCTTGTCTGGAATCCATTTCCCCTGTCTTATGGAAGCGCAACCTTGATCTCTTCCTCCCCCCACCGTTTCATACCACCTCTCCTCTCCTCCCACAGCCAACATCTCCCTCCTTTTCCCTGATACAGAACATCGATGCCTTATTCTGCGTGTGTCATCATGTGTTTGATATGGAGAGACATACAAGGGGACCCCAAAAAATTTGGAATCATTTTTTGGAGGGTGGGCCCTTTGTAGTACAGGCTTTCCTGGCTAGGTGAGTGTTCTGGGAACACATTGGCATCAGCGCACCAGCTAGCGTTGTTGTGAGAGCCTGGATTCAGTGTCAGCAAACTTTTTTTTGGAGATTCTTTCAACACATTTGTTCATTTCACAATGGGTGATTTATGAGCACGCCTGCCCACAGGGCGCTGTGTTTAGCAGTTTTTGATGAAAAAAACGGCACCACTCCGGTGCCCCATTCTCCCTAGTCACGTGATGTCGCCTCAAGAGACTTTTGTTTCCTGGGGTGAAAAAAAGTCCTCACAGGGAAATGTTTTGCGAATGTGGAAGAGGTGAAACAAAAAATGGCAGAATCACTAAAAGGCATCAAAATCGATGAGTTCAAAAACTGTTTTGAGCAGTGGAAAAGGCGTCTCGATAGATGTATTGCATCAAACAGAGAGTACGTTGAAGGTGACTGAAGTTTAAACATGTAAGAATAAATACACACATTTTCATAAATAAACTCTGACCTTCTGTGGGTCCACCCTCCTAAGTGCTGTCCACAGGACTCCACTGGGAGAGGACAACTAGAAACTCGTTCCTGTCTCTCCTGGACTCTGCCCTATGTGCCTTTTCCATTTGCTGATTTGAATGTGTCATTTGCTGTAATGAACTGTAACTATGAGTATCATAGTTTTTCTGAGCCCTGTGAGTTCTTTTAGCAAATCCTGAACCTGAGGGTGGTCTTGGGAACCCCAAACACAGCATCTCAGACTCAACATGGGCCAAACTAAACTTCCGATTCATCCTCTCCCTCATCCTCAAATGTGTTCTCACCAAACTTCCTCCATACAAAAATAAGTGGCATCATCCTTCTTCCATTGTCTCAGTTTCCAAAACCTAGGAGTTGCTTGGTTTCCCTAACACCTTGCATGTAATTCAGTGGCACAGTAGGAAAGTCTATTATTATTATTCTTTTCTTTTTTTTTGAGTGGGAGTCTTACTCTGTCACCCAGATTGGAGTGGAGTGGCACGCTCCCAGCCCCCGCAGCCTCAACCTGCTGGGCTCCGGCGATCCTTCCGCCTCAGCCTTCCAAGTAGCTGGAACTACAGATGTGCGCTACCATGCCTGGCTAATTTTTGATTTATTATTGAGACGAGGTCTTGCTAAGTTGCCCGGGCGAGTCTCGAACCCGCGGGCTCAGGCAATCCACTTGCCTCGCCCTCCCAAAGTGCTGGGATTACAGCCTGAGCCACTAAGCCTGGCCTGCCTATTATTGTAGTATAACAGACCTACAGAAGAACGCACATATCATAGGCGTACAGCTTGCTTGAATTTTCACACCTGTAACCAACACTCAGAACAAGAAACAGAATTTTACCAGCTCTATCTGCCCCTGGGAGTCCCACGTTTCAAGTCACGTGACATTCCACAGGAAACCCCTATCTCCACTTCTAACAGTGTAAATGACTTTTTGCACTTCATACAAATGGAATCACATACCATATGCACTCTTGTGTGTCTGGTTTCTTTGGCCCAACATTATAGTTGCAAGATTTGTCTATATTGTGTGTCTAGTTGTAGGTCATTCATTCAGATTGCTCCGTATTTTATTATGTGAGCAGACCATGATGTATCCATTCTTCTGCTGTTTGGCATTTGGATTGCTTCTAGATTTTGGTTATTATGAATAGTGCTGTTCTGCGGCCCGCATGGCTGCCTTGAGGGTCCTGAGAGAGAGCGGCGAGAGATTAAGAAAGACACAGACACAAAGACATAAAGAAAAGCTGGGCCCAGGTGGGACACTTTCCTCTGATGGAGGAGAAGTGGCCCCGAACTAGATCAGCATGTTTATTTTATAATCAAGCACAAAGAAAGTTGGAAGGGATTCAAGGTCTGTAAGGGAGCCATAACGGAATTTTGTTGCTACCTAAGAGTTGTTTCGCGGTTATCTTGGGGCTAAGGTTTTATTTATGCTATGTGCACTGGATAAGTGGGCATCTGAGACACCATTTTGTGTAGCAGGTTGCCTCCCTTGCCTTTGGCTAGGATGCAGAGTTACCAAGTGAGACCTTGCCTTTGCCTGGGGCTTTTACTCAAGGTCAGCTACAGTGACAGTGCTCGTTTGGTCCCCACATCACATCCGCTCCCGACAGTGCTGCAATGATTATCCTTGTCCATATCTTTTAGTGGACATATTTCTGTTGGGTTCTACATCTAGGAGGAGGATTGCTAGGTTATAGGATGTGCATATATTTTGCATTAGTAGATAATAGCTAAAGAGTTTTCTGAAGTGGTTGTGCTAATCTACATTCCCCATCAGCCATGTACACATTTAAGAGTTCCGCTTTCTCCTCTCCTCATCAATTCTTGGTGCTTTTTTTGCTTTTTCATTTTATCCATCCTCAGTCAGCAAATCTGCAACAGCTCCCCCGAGTCGGTACTAGATCTCAGTACCATTTGCCGAACATTCTTTTTTTTTTTTAGGATTAGGGTTAGGGTTAGGGCCAGGGATAGGGTTCCATTTGCCACACCTTCCAATAAGACCATCCCATTTGGTAGCAGTTATGCTATGCCCTCTTGTTACTTTCCTGAAGCCAGTGGTTAATCATCCCAGAACAAACTCCACGTCACTGGAAAGATGGCATAAGATGAATATTCAGTCATGAGCAGACCCCTTGCAACTCTTGCATTTAAAACAATAACAACACGGCTTACTGTGTGTCTGCACTAACTGCACATTTTGACAAAATGTTGAAAGGCTGAATATTTGGTCAAAGGCAAAAAAAGCACCATCATAAAATGAAGTTTAGAGAATATAAGAATACATTTGAAATTATATTAAAAACTTTAAATTTGCATTACAATTTTACTTTTTAAAGGTTTAGTAACCAAATCTTAAAAGTTTGGCACCGAGGCCAGGTGTGGTGGCTCAAGTCTGTAATCCCAGCACTTTGGGAGGCCAAGGCGAGAGGATTGCTTGAGCTCAGGGGTTCGAGACCAGTCTGGACAACTTGGTGAGACTTCTTCTCTACAATCAATCAAAAAATTAGCCGGCTGTGGTAGTGCGCGACTGTAGTTCCAGCTACATGGAAGACTGAGGCAGGAGGATCACCTGAGCCCAGCAGGTCAAGGCTGCAGAGCCTTGAGCATGCCACTGCACTCCAGCCTGGGCGACAGAGTGAGACTCCAACTCAAAAAAAAACAGAACAAAGAAACAGTTTGGCACTATAATTTCAGAGCATAGTTAGCTACTAGCTTATTCATTTGACTACTTCCCATTTACGATGTGAAATGGCTGCTGAAGAAATAAGACACTTTTGACCAGCTCCACTAGTGCTGACATGAGACCAAATTACGCTTTTCTTCCTCGGTAAAAGTAACTGACTGAGGTGGAAGATTTCGCTCTTATTCAACTCAGGCTTGACGATCTGATTGCTAATGTGATGCTATTTCACTGAAACAATTTCACGGAATGAAACTTTGCACACTGCCTGCAAAAAGTTGTATTTGCGAATCTTTTCAGAAGCAGACAAGACTGTTGCTCTTGTTTTCTGTTGGAATAATGCTTGGCCAATCATCATCAATTCTTTTTGCATTCCACCTTTGCAACTGATTCCAGCTATCAATTACTGTATAGTATGCTGTCCCAAAACTTGATGTAGAACAAACAATTTTGCTATATTTACGGATCCTATGTGGCAGGAATTCACACAGGGTGCAGCAGTGACACTTTCTATCTGCTACATGATGTCCAGACCTCAATTGGAAAGATGTACATGGCTGCGGGTGGCTCAAATGAGACCTAGAATCATCTAAAAGTTTCTTCACTCATATGACCAGTACCTGGGCTGAGATCCTTTGAAGGTTAGGCTCAATTAGGAACTGTTAACTGAAGCACTGACATGTGGCTTTTCCGTGTGTATGGTATGGGTTCCTCACAGCATGGCAGTCAGAGATTAGATAGTTAAACTTCTCACTTCTCAGGGATCCAAGAATGAGATTGTCCCAATGAACAAGGTAGAAGCCATGTGACCTTCCATAATATAATCTGAGAAGTCACACAGTTTCCCTTACAGCATTCTGTATTGGCACATTTCCCTTCCACCACTTGGTTAAAGCAGTTATAAGTCTGCTCAGATTTAGAGGAAAGGACATAGATCCCCACTTCTCAATAGGAGTGTCAAAGAATTTATGGCCATGTTTTAAAATTGACAGAGTAGGCAAAACAATAGCCAAGGTTAACCTAAGAGAACCTTGACCTTTTACCTTTATTATACACTCATTAGCATACTAAATAACACACCCACCAACATCCTGACAATTCCAACCCTGCCCATTTATAGTAATAAATGTGGTGGCATCCCAATTCCAGGAATTGCCCAACCATTTCTTAGAAAAATCCACCCCTTTAATAGACTATTCCACCCCTTCGTTATTGTAGCTCACAAAAACCACAAGCCAGAGACCCTTGGTGTGACACTTTGTTGTGTCCATCCACACTTTGCCCTGAAGTGTGTCCTACTCTGTTGTTTTTCCATTTTAATACACTTGTTAATTGCTTTTCTCCTTTCAACACACTCTGAAATTCATTTATGTGGTGAAGTCACGGACCTGGAACAGAACACTGATAACAGATACAGAATTCCAGTAACAAAACCACGACATAATGTATATATTCACCCTTCAACTGATTCATAGAATTTTAACACATAAAGTACATGAGATTTAAAAACTCTAATTATAGAGTATTTATCTTTACTGGAATATTCAGATGTGAATATTCACACTAGCAATTTGAATGGCATACCTTTTTTTTCAGAAAAACGATGGGAACTTGGGCAATTACACACAAATACTGATCACGCCCAAGTTTTGAGATGACAGAGATGATCGTGTCGTAGACATTCAGCTCTTTGATCTTGCAAAGGTCAGTTCCAAAAGTGAAGCCAAAGAACAGATTCTGGTTGAATAACAAGGCCAAAATTGTATTTCATTGCATCTTTCACATGTGAGCTCCCTGATGAGGAAAGTTTGTATTAATATTCCTATTGTAGAGAAAAGGAAAGAGCTCAGAGAGCCCAAATTACTTGTCTAAGATCACACAGCTAGGAAGCAGCATTGCTAGGTGTCAGGGCCTAGCCGGAAGCAGATGGCAACTCAAACTGAGTCACACGGGAGTGCTTAATTGTTAACAAGTGTTGCCCATGGACAGCGACGGGAAGAAACAAGGAAAGGTGAGGCACCACCCTCAGGACTGAAGGTGGGGGGGAGTGAGAAGTTTCTGGAAATTCCTAGAGAAGCCCGGGTGCTGTAGCTGGAGAAGGCTGCCCAACAGGAGCTGTGGCTTTTGTTAGAGGAACCCGAGGGGAGTCAAGCCTCCCTTTCCTCCTGCCCTCTGACTTCTGACTTCCCAGGAGTCTCATTGGCCGAAGTCAGCAAGAGGGCAGAGGATAAGAGAGCTAGCTGGTGCAGCCATACACGTTAGCGCCCCTCACCCACCCAGCTCCCATCTCCCGGGGCCTACATGGGTGGAAAGAGTTGGGCATGGCTTGAGGCCAGGAGCTCCAGGCTGCAATGAGCTATGATCGCGCCGCTGCACTCCACGCTGGGCGACCGAGTAAGAGACTGTGTCTCAAAACAGAGGGTGATGCAATCGGGAGAACATCCAGACCCCTCGCTAGCCGGAACAGCTGCCTTCCCCGCCCCCGCAGGCTCCCCAGGCCCCATTGCAGAACCCGCGGCGCAGGCCGCGCTCTGTCCTAGCAACCCACGCTCCGTCCCTGGCAACCGCCTCCGTCCCTAGCAACCGACGGCCGGTTGCCATGGAGACCTTGGGAGGCGCGCGGCCCGAGGACCCCGAGCGGCGCTCGGGAGCCAGTGCGCAGGCGCGCGCTGCGTCGCCAGCCTCGGCTCCGCG
>NW_007074588.1:27368-40188 GCF_000164805.1 Carlito syrichta | reverse complement strand
GACGGTGGGAGGCGGAGCTGCCGAGTGCATCCCTGCGCCAGGCCCTGGCGAAGGGCCGAGGGCTGCCTGTTCCCGGACGCTTGTGAGCACCCGGGGCCCGGGCTGGGGAGGAGGGTCGGTCCCGGGGAAGGCGAGGCCTGCCGCGGCGGGGGCGGCTGGGATCGCAGAGACTGGCCGCCTTCCTGGGAAGCTGACCTCACCTTCTTGTGACCTTGCAGGACCCACATTTGGGACCGCCGCAGCCCGCGCCAATCGCAGACTCTGCTCCACGTGGCAGGAGAGTCGCTGAGTGGCCAAGATCATGGCGCTGACCCTGCTGGAGGATTGGTGCCGGGGTATGGAATTGGACATCCACAGGTCCCTGTTGGTCACAGGCATCCCAGAGGACTGTGACCAAGCAGAAATTGAGGAGACCTTGAATGGGATCCTCTCCCCGCTGGGCCCGTACCGCGTGCTCAACAAGATTTTTGTGCGGGAAGATAATGCCAAAACTGCCCTCGTTGTGTTTGGTGAGGGTGTGAATTTGAGCACCATACCCCGGGAATTCCCAGGGAGGGGCGGTGTCTGGAGGGTGATCTGCAGAGACCCCACCCAGGATGCTGAGTTTTTAAAAAACCTGAATGAATTCCTGGACGCTGAGGGGCGCACCTGGGAGGATGTGGTCCGCCTGCTCCAGCTCAACCAACCCCCACGGTCCCTGAACCAGAATCAACCCCCAGGGAACTGGACACAAACTTTCGGAATGCTCCTGGGGACCATGGTGCAAATCATCTTATACATGGATTCCCAGTTCCGGAAACGTGAGGAAGCTAGGGCTCGGGAGGCCGCTGAGTTTGAGGAGGTGACCTGGGCTCTAGCAGCAGGGAAGAAGGTCAAGAAAGAGCCGGGGCTTGCTGCACGGGCAGGCTCTGCCTTTAAGGCGGAGAACCCCAACAACTGGAATGAAGTCCGAGGGTACCCTCCCAAACCTTTTGCTCGCAGGGCTGGAGCTAAGTCTCGCTCCAGGAGAAAGAAGCAGAAGAAAAACTCTAGGCAGGAACCTGTGTCCTGGAAAAAACCCAAAGGCAACCATTCCAACAGCTCAGCCTCCTTGGAGGATCCTGAGGCTGGTGATGCCGAAAGGATGGATATCTCAGAATCTGTCAAGAGTAACAAAAAGCCCTGTGTGAAGCAGGAGGGGTTGGCTTTGAAGAAGCCCGTGGTGAAATGTACCTGGAAGGCCCCCAGAGACCCACCTCAGCATGCCCCAGCAGAAGCTGAGCGCCCTGGAGGTGTCTTTGAGTCAGACCAAGAGGGTAGTCAGGAGAGGCCCCCAAAGAAGAAGGCCTTGGGTTGGGCCTCAGCAAAGAATCCTGCCCCCATGAGGAAGAAGAAGAAGGTGAGCCTGGGCTCCATCTCTTATGTCGTTGTCGACTCCGAAGATGCCAAGAAGAAACCTGCGATTCCAAAGAAAGGGCCAGGCTCGAGAAGAGAGGCGTCCATTCAGAAAGCCCCTCGAGGCCTGCAGCCCTCTGAGTCTCCAGCCTCAACCTCAAGGGGTCCGAAGGCCAAGCCAGAAGGCTCTCCTCGTGATGCTGCCAGTGGTGAGAATGACAAGTGATTGGGATTGTGTCAACAAGTGGATGGGGCAGGAGAGGTAGGTGGGGGCGGAGGAGCCCAAAGAGGTGGCAGATCCAGGGGGTGATGGGGACCCCAGTGCATTACAAGAGGTGGGTGACATACCAGTTGAGGTTTTAGTGGGTGAGAGCCTGGACTGCCCTCCTTGGCGCCCTTGGAGGCCAGCGCTGGAGACACATGGTGGGCAAGAGGTGGCAAAGCAAACCCACCGACCCATCTTTTATTGATGAGTGTCACTGTGGTCATTGTACCATCCAGCTGAGCATCTCTCTCAATCAGAATGGAAGGGTCTGGGGTTAGGATGTTTGTCAAGTGTGTGGCTTAAAGGATGACGTTTTCTCGAGGTCTGGTTAGGGGGCAGAAATGTTCAAGGACTTAGAAGGTGCTCGAAAGGGAAACATTTCCTAACAACGCCTCTCTCTGCTTCTTCTCTTGAGCTGTTCTGATTTATCCACAGAATCCAGAAAGCTTTGATTTGGGAGACCACCTGTACCAGAGTTGAAAGAAGACTGAGGAAATTCCAAGTCAGGAGCAACGTCATCTCTCGTTACTGAATGAAACAGGAATTTTGACTCTTTTAGGGCCCAGTTTGTAGAGATTTGGCTCTCGGAGGTAATGATAGGTGGGGGTGGGGGAGAGGCAGGTGTGTCTCTACCCTTTTCTCTACCAGGCCTGCTTTGTCAACATCCTCCTCAGCTGGTGTTCGGAGGCGGGAGAGTTGGTAAGTAGATTGGGAAAATTCTAGAACCTTTATTCCCCTTTATGCATGGACAGGGCCACTGTTACACTCATCTGTGTTCAGCCCTTCTTCCTCACCCCTGCTTCCTCGTGGGAGGGGTCAGCGGCCCTTTTGTTTTGAAAAGCCGAGTGGCCATTTTCTCCCTTCTGGCCTCTCTCTGCTGTGACCAGCGGGACTGGTTAAGCCAAACAGGGTCTCTGATGCAGACCTGGCATTCTTGCTTTTTCCATCTTCAGCTTCCACTCTCCAGCTATCAAGCTGGAAGATCCCAAGAGTTCGTTTTAGGGAAGAACAATGTCTGCCTAAGCCTTGAAGTTTCTGAGTTTTGGGGTCTGTTAATAAAAATGGCACTTTGATCCCTATCTGGGGTGACCCCGCTCGGGAGCCTGTGGGGAGGAGGGGTGGCTGGTAGGACAGGTCTCAGGTGTTCCTAGGTTCCCAGCTTTGATTCCACACCATCTTTGCAGCTGAAGACCACTTCTCACATTATAGTAAGATGGAAAAAAAAATCTTTAAAACTGGCTCTTAATTTCTGCCCTCTGAATTTAGACACGCTGTCAGACCAGACCACCATGTCTCAGTGTGTGTGCATGTGTAGAGGAGGGTGGGGGAGCCCCGAGATAGTGGTGTTCTGGGGAGTCCCCAGGCTTCCGCAGAGATGTAATCCAAATCTGTTTTTCCTGTGTGTTTTTTTAAAACTGTGAAAATGACTATTCAGAGATGTTGTAAACCAAACCAGTTGCATTGAAGACTATCAGAATATTACCTTGTGTCCGTAGATCAACTTGTTTTTGCACAGGCTTGAGTGAATCGTTTCTGCCACCTCTTTGCTTATAACCGAATTTCTTATAAATGTGAGTTTGACAAGGAAGGTCAGAAGTGGAGGAAATTCAGTCCTGTGCATGTCCTATATAACCAAAAGCAAGTTTCCTTTTGTAATTCACAAGCTCTCGTTCTGCTGTGATTCTTCAGTTGTGTGGTAGCAAGTAAACGTCAACTTGATACACAGTAGTAATAGTCTATCATAGAGTTTCAGCCCTGGTATGTTTTCAGGGCCTTTCTTCTGACTTCAGTTTTTGTGGTGCAGAATGTGAACAGTTGTTAGATGTTGTCAGTGATTCAACTTTAAAACAAATTTCTTGTGATGATTCATTTCAAAATCCTGGGTGAGCCTAACTGAAAATGCAGGAAAGAAGAGAAGGGTTTCCATTTGCGGCTGCTCGTCTGTGTACATCAAGGTTTTCCTTGGACGTGTGCAGAACAAAACCCAGGAGTGAGTGGGACTCTCTAGGTAATGAAAGCCTGCAAGTTTCCAGCTTCTCATTTCAAAATCTGGTCCACTAGGGCTTCATTGTGTTAACAGATTGACATCATGATTAGTCAATGTGAATGTATATGTGTATAATAAAGTTTAGCAAATTAAGTGTCCTGCTTAGTCTCTTTTATAGGCGGAGATTGCGTGGATGAGTTAATTTGAGAAAAGAATTCCCCTGCTAAATAATACACACCCCTAAGTCCCCCAGCCAGACGTGACAGGTTGTCAGACCCGGGTTTGAGCTGCAAGGATTATTAATCTTCCATGGGAGAAGCAGCTGTTTTTCCTCTTCGTTATGGCTTTCTACCAATGTGAAAGGATCTCCCACAGATGTTAGGGTTTCTAGAAGTGTCTGGAGTAGGTAACTGGTGATGTGAATTATCTGAAAGTGCTGGTTTATTTTTATAAGCAGTGGAAAGATGAAGCTCCTTCGCTCTCCTCCCATCCCCTCAGATAGAAGCTGAGGTATTTAAGCTTCAAATTTAGTTTTCTTCTGCTCCCCTCCTCCAGAAACTTCTGAACCAGGATGGCCACTACATCAGTTACTTGGAACCTTTGTTTAAAATGCCTTTCCAAAAAATGAAAAAAATAAAAAGCCTTTCCAACCAGGTGCAGTGGCCCACACCCGTAATCCCAGCACTTTGGGAGGTAGAGGCAAGAGGATTGTTTGAACCCAGGAGTTTGAGACCAGTCTGGGCAACATAGCAAGACCTTATCTCTAAAAAAAAGAAGAAGAAATTAGCTGAGTATGGTGGCACTCGCCTGTAGTTCCAGTTGCTGGAGAGGCTGAGGTGGGAGGATTGCTCAGGCCCAGGAGTTTGAGGTTACAACGAGCCATGATCCTACCACTGCACTCTAGTCTGTGTGACAAAGCGAGATCCCAATTCTAAATAAATAAATAGATTTTTTTTTTAAAGCAAGGCATGTCTGTAATCCCAGCACTGTGGAAGATGGAGGTGAGAGGATTGCCTGAGCCCACAGGTTTAAGACCAGCCTGGGCAACATGGTGAGACCTCATAGGATTGCCTGAGCCCACAGGTTTGAGACCAGCCTGGGCAACATGGCGAGACCTCATCTCTACAACAAATGAAAAAATTAGCTGGGTGTGGTGGTGCATGCTGTAGTTCCAGCTACTTGGATAACTGTAGAGGATCACGTGAGCCCAGCATGCCACCACACTCCAGTCTGGGTGACAGAGTGAGATTCTGACTCAAAAAAATGAATAAAAATAATAAAATGCTGTTTCGTGGCCTCGTCTGCTGAATCAGGCTCTCTTGGACGTTATACCTGAGAATCCGTGTCTTAAGCAATTTCTCCTGAGAATTTTAATACAGACATGGGTTGGAGAGCTGTAGATGGAAAATTGGGGAAAAGGGAAATATCCTTAGAGGTCAAGGTTGGGGTTTTGTAAAAGGTGAATGGAGATCGTCAGGGAGGGGAGATTAAAAGAGACCAAGAGGGAAGCTGGGATTCAAGAACAGTGAGCTAATTAAGAACTGGAGTGGGCTCACAAGAATCCAGGTAAAAGTCTAGTCATAAGGTCCTCCCTGCCCCGGCCTGTACAATGGAGAAAGCCCTATTTGGCTAAGACCTTTAAGTACCTTCCATGGTGATAGGGTCTCTCTCTAGTTATACCCGGGCCATCAGTGAAGTCGGAAAGGCCCATGTGGTTTGAAGGGGGAATCCAGGGATGGGACATGCACGTTGGCTTTTTTCAAGGAAGCCTCTTTTCAATGACCTCTTGGGCGGAGGCAGCGTTCTGTTCAGGGCTGTGCTGGAACAGGGCTGGGCATAGGCTCCCGCAGGGAGAGATACCACCAGCAGGACCTGAAGGTAAGTTTCCTGGTCCATCCATGCTGTCATTATGCCACGTTCATCTATTTTTTAATTTTTTGGAGTTGGAGTCTCACTCTGTTGCCTAGGCTAGAGTGCAGTGGCATGTTCACAGCCACCACAGCCTCAACCTACTGGGCTCTGGTGATCCTTCCACCTCAGCCTTCCAAGTGGCTGGAACTACAGGTGTGCACTACCATGCCTGGCTAATTTTTTGATTTATTGTAGAGACGAAGTCTCACCAACTTGCTCAAGGGTCTCGAGCCCCTGAGCTCAGGCAATCACCTCACCTCGGCCTCCCAAAGTGCTGGGATTTCAGACTTGAGCCACCATGCCCAGCCCACCATATTTATTGAGCAACTACTATATCACAGCCAGGAACAAGACAAAGATTCTCAGTTTCCTGGAGCTTGACATTCTGGTGAGGAGACAAACCTTGCCCAGATACAGGTAGAGGGTGGTGAAAAGTAAAGCAGGAGAGGGGTGAGGGGAGTGAGAGAGCGAGCTGGCTGTTTCCTGCAGTGGTGATGGTGGTAGCGGCTTTCTGGGGAGACTCCGAACAGACCTGAAGCGGGGAGGGGGGTGAGACAAACAGCTGGTGGACACAGCCTCCCAGGCAGAGGGAAGAGTTAGCGTGGAGGGAGACAGACGCAAGGAGGCTGGTGTGACTGGGGCAGAGCAGGAGATGAGGCCAGGGAGCCTTGGGAGCCTTGGAGGCTGAGGGCGCGGGGCTTCATGGGCATGGTAAGGATGGATTCTGGCTTTTTTATTTTGGTACAGTAATATTTTATAATAGACCGAAGCTGAGAATACTACATGCTAGCACAGGCAAGGTGATACACAACCTCTGGGGGAGTAGTCAGCAGGGAAAGCGTGGCAGAGGCCACAGGTTTAGGCTAAGAGCCTTTCTATGGACTGCTGGATGGACTGGATCTGCTGCTTCAGCTGTGAGCCTTCTTTGATGGTGACAGAACAGGCGATGGCAAGCCTGGAGACCCCACAGGTCCGCCCCAGGGCCTGCTCAGAGTGCGCAAACATGCAGGGCACATTCTTGTTTTCACACAGCAGCGGGAGGGACAGGATGATCTCCAGCGGCTCGGGGTCTGCAGCCATCACCATAAACTCAGAGATGCCCCTGTTGAGGGTTTTGGTGGCCTCACTGGCTCCTTTCTGAAGCTGCCTGTAGTTACATGACTGCTGAATGAGGTCCAGTAGCTTCTTGATGAGGTGGGCAAGGGGACAGGCCTTCGGATTACATCAGCCTCAGTCATGGCTCCACAGGGAATGCAGCAAACGTCAGAGTAACAGTGCTTGCCTCTGCCAGAAAGCCCAACAGTAGGGCAGATTCTGGCTTCAATGTGAGTGTGAAAGGAGCCATAGGAGGGTGCTGAGCAGGAGGTCATAATTAGGCTCTCTCAGGCGGCCTGCTGGCGGGGGACAGACTGATAGAGTGGGAAGTTAGTCTAGGAAATCTTTAGGGGTGCACAACTACACATCCAAGCAAGTGGCCTAGTTATAGGAAACTCCACGCCTATTTACCTATCAGGTTCTTACCAGACACATGTGCAGCACTGCAGTCTGTCTACCTGGGATGCTTGCAGTCTGTTGAGAGCGGACCACCAAGGCAGAAACTAGCTTAGAGACCCCTGGTGCCTGCACAACCATAGTCTAGGTTGACCTAAGAGAACCATGAACCTTCACTGTAATACTATTCTCGTAAAATTACCCTAGGGGAGTCTCCCACACCCATCATAGGCATGACACCATGACAATACCAGTGTGACCCTATAAGGCCTGACATTCCCCTGCCCAACATGACAGAGGAGTAACAGCTCCAGCCCTAAGACCACCTGCTTCTAGCAAGAGTGCACCCCTAAACTCGCTCCTCCATACCCCTGAGAATAAAAGTTTTAGCTCATTAATAGTTGGGTGCAGAAGCAGCAACTTTCTGTAGGCTGTTTCTGCCTGCTCTTCTCTCTTGGGAGTGTACTTTTTTTTGCTTAATAAAGCTACTTTCTTATGCTGCTTCTCTGTCTGTTTGTAAATTCCTTCAAAACATGCACTCAAGAACCCACCACTGACCCGTCTCACACCGGGAGGAGCACCCCCTCTGCTGGTAATGAGAATGAGAAGGGTGAGACGGAGGCTGGGAGCCCAGTGGGGGGTGATGGTGGCTGGACCAGGGAGGCCATGGAGGCTCTAAAAAAAGCTGCCCATTATGAGCTCTGAGGAGCAGATAGGTCAAGAAGAAAGATATGGAGCATACTGATTTATTTTTTCACTTATTTTTTTTTAACATTTTCATTTTCAGGTAAAATAAACTTAGGATGAAGTGCACAAATCTCACGTGAATTACTTGATGAGTTTTGACATATGCAGAGGTACTTGTGTAACCCACCCCTCTAACAGGATACTGTCATCCTGGAAAGGTCCCTTGTGCCCCTTCCTGGTGAGTTCCTGCGCCCTAGGATTAAATGGAATCTTACAGTGTACAATTTTTTGTATGTCTGTCTTCTTTCTTTCAGCATAATGTTTTTGAATTATATGTATGCACATTCAGTTGTTTTTTGACTACTTGCCTCGGTAAAAAAGTAATACATCTATATCTTAAAAAATTATTAGTGGGTGGGCACAGTGGCTCACACCGGTAATCCCAGCACTGTGGGAGGCAGAGGCAGCCTGAGTCCAGGGGTTCGAGACCAGTCCGGGCAACTCGGCAAGACCTCGTCTCTACAATAAATCAAAAAGTTAGCCAGGTGCAGCAGCATGCGTGGTTCCAGCTACTTGGAAGACTGAGGCAGAAGAATCGCCTGAACCCAGCAGGTCGAGGCTGTGGTGACTGTAAGCATGCCACTGCACTCCAGCCTGGACAACAGAGTGAGAGACGCCAACTAAAAAAAAAGAAATTAGTGTAGTAGAAGCCTGTTGACTCTGCCCTCTCTGCATTCATTCCCTTTTCTTCTGGTAATTTCTCCACTTTCTTCAGGAGACAGGCACCTCCCGCCCCCACACCTCCTTTCGGACACCCTGGACTCCTCAGGCTCAGAGATGTCACGTGACGTGGGCCCAGCCAATCAGAGCGTTTCATCTGCCAAGCCATGGTGATTGGTCCAATGAGACTCCTGGGATTTTTATTGGACTTTTTGAGAATAAAATGCTCTCTTTCTTCCGGATTTCCTTCTAGTAGAATGTAAGCCTGATACTGTTGCAAAAACCTTGAGGCAGGAGTATTTCTGGTGTGTGGGAGCTTAGCTGGAGCAGAGTGAGAAGGAAGGAAAGTGGTAGGAAATGAGGTTAGAGAGGGTGGACTTTCTGAGCCCTGGGCAATGTAGAGGAAGACAGAGCCAGGAAAGAGAGAATATTGTCTATATTATGTGAGAGCCTGGATTCAGCCATGCCCGAAAGCCAAGACTCTTGGACTTTTTGGTTACATGACTCAATAAATAGAAAATTTTTCTTTCTTTCTTTCTTTTTTTTTTTACTCTTCTCCTTCCAACTCCTTATACCAGTCTGAATTTTTTTTTTTTTTTTTTTTTTGAGTTGGAGTCTCACTCTGTCGCCCAGACTGGAGTGCAGTGGCCGCTTCTGGCCACCGCAGCCTCGACCTGCTGGGCTCCGGCGATCCTTCTGCCTCAGCCTTCCGAGTAGCCGGAATTACAGGCACGTGCTACCATGCCCGGCTGATTTTTTTATTTATTGTAGAGATGAAGTCTTGCCAAATTACCCAGGTGGGTCTCGAACCCGCGGGCTCAGGCCATCCACTCACCTCAGCCTCCCAAAGGCGTGGGGTTACAGGCTGAGCCACTGAGCCCGGCTACCAGTCTGAATTATTAATAGATTATTTCACAGTTGAAATAATCCTGATTAATGAAACTACTAAAGGGAGTACAGTGAAGACCTAATCACAGTTCCACCCCAGGCTCAAAGTCTTCATCCCCAGAGGAAGTTGTAGTAATTTCTTACTTACTTTCTTTCTTTCTTTTTTTTTTTTTGAGTTGAAGTCTCACTCCGCTGTCTAGGCTGGAGTGCAGTGGCACGCTCATGGTCACTGCAGCCTCGACCTCCTGGGCTCAGGCAATCCTTCTGCCTCGGCCTTCCAAGTACCTGGAACTACAGATGCATGCCACCATGCCTGGCTAATTTTTTAATTTATTGTAGAGACAAGGTCTCATCAAGTTGCCCAGGCTGGTCTTGAACCCCTAGGCTCAAGCAATCCTCTTACCTCAGCCTCCCAAAATTCTGGGATTACAGGCATAAGCCACTGCACCTGGCTGTAGTAGTTTCTTGTGTATTCTTCCAGAGGTGCTCTATGTAGATAAAATACTTACCACATCTGCATGCAGATATATTTCTCACCCCTTTTTTTTTCACACAAATGAAGGAATACCATAATCATTTTTCTTAACCTTGTTTTTCACCCAATGTATCTTGGAGAGTGTTCTAGTTTTCATTTTCTTGCTGCAAAATGTTAGAAACCGCACCTAAAATTAGCTAAAGAAGAAAGAGATTTCTTAGCTTGTGTTACTGAAATGTGAGGGGAGTGGCTTCAGGTATGTTTGTATCCAGCTGCTCAAAGAAAAGCCCCAGGAATCAGGCTCCCTGCCACTTTGAGCTCTGTTCTCTCCATATTGGTCTCATTCCCAGGCTAAGCTCTCCATGGGGTGACTAAGGTAGCTACCAATAGGGTAAAGCTGTTAGATCCTTAAAACTCCCAGTACAAGTGGATGTCATTTTTCACAGTTCCAGTCAAAGTCCCAGGGAAGACTTCTGATAGGCCCAGGCTGAGTCGCTTGTCTAGCTTCAAACCAAAGTAACTAGAAGAACACAGTGCTCTGATTGGCCAGCCTGGGTCACATGCCCTGTGCCCATGGGTATAGGCCACTTAATTGACAGCTAACCCTTCCAGACTGAAGTGGAAGAAGGGAGGGCATTTTTCCCAAAGGGAAGGGATGCAGAGAGGACAAAGTAGTTAACAAATGACTCCTATAGAGATTTGGGACAAGTCTTTTTGTTTGGAGTGGAGGCTTGGGAAGACCTGAAGGGCAGGCCCCAGGATAGAGACTGAGGATTGGGTACAGGTGTGACCACTTGTCCCAGCCTGCTTGAGTTTGTTCCCAGCTTTCCTCTGACTGTGTGATCTTGAGCATATCACGTCCCTTCAGTTTCACCTGCAAAATGGGACTTCTCATGTATTAACCTCACAGAGTCCTTCCAAGGTGGAGATAAACAGTCTTCAGTAACAGGGAAAGGCATAGAATCCTTAAAATCTTTTAAGACAGGCACCATAACTAGAAGGAAACAGGTGTTTTAAGCTGGTTGTCTTTAGGGAGAAGAACTAGGTGGTGGGAGAAGAACATATTTTACTTTTCACTTTTCTTCTTTTTTACTTGTTGCATTTTTGACCGTGCACATAAATTCTTTTTTTAAAAAAGCAATCTTTATTTTATTATAAAGATGTAGGCTGGGTGCGGTGACTCACGCCTGTAATCCCAGGGCATTGGGTGGTGGAGGCGAGAGGATTGCCTGAGCCCAGGGGTTCGAGACCAACCTGGGCAAATAGGTGAGACCTGTCTCTACAATAAATCAAAAAATTAGCTGGGCGTGGTAGAGCATGCGCCTGTAGTTCCAGCTACTTGGAAGGCTGAGGTGGAAAGATTGCCTGAACCCAGCAGGTCGAGGCCGTGGTGGCCATGAGCATGCCACTGCACTCCAGCCTGGGCAACAGAGTAAGACTCCAACTCAAAAAAGAAAAATGTGGGGTACAAGTTAGGAACATGAATTCTTTCTATCTCTGTATAATGTCAGTAGGGCAATTAATCTAAGAGGTGGGGCTATGGGCCATTTTTTCCTTTTCTTTCTTCTTTTTTTTCTGACTCAATGTTTGCATTCTAGAATCTTGAACACATTGATTAAGGCTGCCAGGATGATTTTATTTTCAAGGTGTTTTGGAATAAAGTGTCTCCTTTGGAGATTTGAACATTTATTTATTTGATTTTGTATCACGTGTGCCAGAGATTAGTAAACTGGCAGTTTTGTGGTGCCTTAATTTTTTTTTTTTTTTGAGTTGGAGTCTCACTCTTTCGCCCAGACTGGAGTGCAGTGGCATGCTCCTGACCACCGCAACCTCGACCTGCTGGGCTCCAGTGATCCTTCCGCCTCAGCCTTCCAAGTAGCCGGAACTACAGGTGTGCACTACCATGCCTGGCTAGTTTTTGATTTATTGTAGATGAGGTCTTGCCAAGTTGCCCGGGTGGGTCTTGAACACGCGGGCTCAGGCAATCCTCTTGCCTCAGCCTCCAAAAGTGCTGGGATGACAGGCTGAGCCACCGAGCCTGGCCGTGTTGCCTTAATTTTAAAGTTGTAGCATAAGCATATACTCTTCTGCAGACTCAGAGAAGCAAGGAAGCTTGACCACATGACCGATATTTGTTTAGTGTCTCTGCTAACAAAGTATCACTATGATCATTATAAGTGAACCTGAACAAATTCTGCAGGCATAGTCTGGTATAGAGATGAAATTTGGGGTGCTTATTGTATTGGTCAACTTTAGGTCTCACCAAGTTGCCCCTTGGCGGGAAAGAATGTGAGCAGCTGTTAGTATTAAAAATTCAGTGCTGAAACAAAAATCTACCATTATTCTTCCAAACCTTAGAATCTGTTGAATTTGAGCATTTCCTGTGATTGTGGGGTGAACAATTTAAAATAAATTTTTTTTGAGTCTCACTCCATCACCCAGGCTGGAGTGTAGTGGCACGCTCATGGCCACCCCAGCGTTGGCCTGCTGGGCTCAAGCGATTTTTCTGCCTCAGCCTTCCAAGTAGCTGGAACTACAGGCGCTTACTACCACACCCAACTGATTTTTTTATTTGTTGTAGAGATGAGGTCTTACTATGTCGCCCAGGCTGGTCTCGAGCCCTCAGGCTCAGACAATCTCGCCTCCCAAAGTGCTGGGATTACAGGCTTGAGTCACCGGGTCCGGCATTTTTTTTTTTTGAGTCAGAGTTTCAACCTGATACCCAGGCTGGAGTGCAGTAGCATGCTCACAGCCACTGCAGTCTCTACCTTCTGAGCTCAAATGATCCTTCTGTCTCAGCCTTCCGAGTAGCTGGAACCACAGGCGCATCCCACCACACCCAGCTAATTTTTTTATTTATTGTAGAGACAGTTCTCACCAAGTTGCCCAGGCTGGTCTCAAACCCCTGGGTTCAGGCAATCCTCTTGCCTCTGCCTCTCAGAGTGCTGGGATTACAGATGTAAGCCACCGCGCCCAGCTTAGTTTAACATTCTTTTTTTTTTTTTTTTTTTTAGTTGGAATC
>NW_007074588.1:26434-27223 GCF_000164805.1 Carlito syrichta | reverse complement strand
CCCAGGCGGGTCTTGAACCCGCGGGCTCAGGCAATCCACTCACCTCAGCTTACAGTTTGCGTAGTCAAGGCTGAGGTGAGAGGATTGCCTGAGCAATGGCGGTAATTTGAGAGCCACTGAGCCCTCAAATTACAGATAAATTATGTGAAAAATCAGTTTACCACTGAAATGGTATGCTCACTCAGACTGAAACAAGATAGTGTCTTTCACCTGATGAGCAAATCTTTTTACATTTTATGTGTTCCATGTTGGCAAAAGTATTAGCAAAAAGTAGCTTCAGAGCACCAATTTTTTTTTTTTTGAGTTGGAGTCTCATTCTGTCGCCCAGATTGGAGTGCAGTGGCTTGCTCAAGGCCACTGCAGCCTCGACCTGTTGGGCTCTGGCGATCCTTTCACCTCAGCCTTCCAAGTAGCTGGAACTACAGGCGTGTAGTACCACGCCCGGCTAATTTTTGATTTATTGTAGAGACGAGGTCTCGCCAAGTTGACCTGATGGGTCTCGAACCCACAGGCTCAGGCAATCCATTCGCCTTGGCCTCCCAAAGTGCTGGGATTACAGGTTGAGTCTCCGAGCCAGGCCATATAGCACCAATTTAATGGTGCCAACTTTCTGGAGTTTTCGTTGATATTCGAAAATTACAACTAAGATTTTAAATGAACTCCCATGAACTTGTGTTACTGTTATTTTTATAAAATATCAATATGGTGGTGCCACATGGGTGATGGGATTATGAAATGTGTGTGTGTGTGTGTGTGTGTGTGTGTGTGTGTGTGTGTGTGTGTGTGTGT
>NW_007074588.1:16981-26414 GCF_000164805.1 Carlito syrichta | reverse complement strand
ACTCTGTCTCCCAGGCTGAGTGCAGTGGCATGACCATGGCTCACCACTGCCTCAACCTCCTGGTTCCGGCGATCCTTCTGCCTTAGCCTCCCGAGTAGCTGGAACCACAGGCATGCACCACTATGCCTGATTAATATTTTTAATTTTTGTAGAGATAAGGTCTTGCTGTATTGCTAAGGCTGGTCTTGAACTCCTAACTCAAGCAGTCCTCTTGCCTTGGCCTCCCAAAGTGCTGGGATTACAGGCATGAGTCACTGCACCCGGCATTTTTTTTTTTAAGAGGCAGGTTACCCAGGCTGAAGTACAGTGGTGCAACCATAGCTCACTGCGTTTCGAACTCCTGGACTTAAGTGATCCTTCCTCATCAGCCTCCTGAGTGGCTGGGGCTAAAGGCGGGCACCACCACGCCTGCCTTTTTCTTTTAATTTACTTTTTAATATTTCCCTGCATTAAAAAATGAATACTGTAGACTTTTAAAAGCACCCACATGCATTATTTAATTCAAACAACCTTAGCCACTGGGGTCAGATTAACTCATTCTCCCGTAGATAATGCAGTAGTCTTTTTCTGTTCATCTCTGTTTATAGATTTGCACTTTCTGTAACCGTAAAAGCGATTAAGAAGATTAGAGAGTGTGCTGATTTGTGCTAAGGTTCGCCACAGGGCACATCCAGGCCTGTAAAATTACACCCAGGTGTCCTGGGTCTGCAAAGCGCATTAAGTCTGTCTCACTGAATTAAATATCAGGCATGGTTCCCGCAGACCTATTGGGTCCTGGCTGTCATGCTGGCCTAATAGCTACGTAACAACAAGAGAACACATGGCAGTTCTCTGCTTGACAGCATGGTATCGTGGATCTTCTTAGTGCTCAGTGTAAGATTTAGTATTTCTCCTGAGACTTCTGTTGTTGTTTTTTTCTTGAGGAGACTGAGGAGTTAAATAGTGATAATGGTTCCATTATGAGACCACATTTCCTGCGACTTCAATTTCAAGCTTCTGAATTCATTTCACTGAAGTGGAACAAGCGGTTTGCAAGGCGAGCTGTTGAAAAATTGTTACCATATGAGAAGACAAGGAACTTTCTGGAAAAAAAATGTACTGGGTAGAGGTTACCATAGACCCCCAAAATGTACATAATACATAAAAATGTACACAAACATTTAAAAAATTTACTTAAAATGAAAGGCGGAGCAGGGTAGCTCACACCTATAATCCCAGGGCTTTGGGTGACTGTGAGGTGAGAGGATTGCTTGAGGCTAGGAGTTCAAGACCAGACTGGGCAACTTAACGAGACCTCATCTCTACAAAAAAAAAAAAAAATTATCCAGTCATGGTGGCATGAGCCTGTAGTCTCACCCACTCAGGAGGCCAAGGAAGGAGGATCCCATGAGCCCAGCAGTTTGAGGCTGTAGTGAAATATGACTGCACCATTCTTTAAAAAAAAATAGAAAAAGTATAGAGTCTGTACTTTAGTTACTACAAAATGAAAAGATAAACTGCAAATTGGGAAGAATATTAGCAGCATAAATAGCACGGGGCTAACCTCCTTAATTTACCAAAAGCTAGTCAATTAATAAGCTAGCAAAGTAATAAGAAAAAGACAGCCTGGCAAGAAAATATACTAGTGATGAACAGGTGATTTAGAGAAAACAACTCAAAATGTCTAGTAAATGTGTGAAAGAAAGATGCTCAGCCCCATTTCTATTCTCAGAGTGAACAATTGAAAGTGATGAATTATGTTTTTTTCACCAATCTGAAATTTAACAGCTGGATGAAACCCACTGCTGCTGAGGCGTGGAGAATTGGGTGATGTCTTCCACTGTGGGTAGCAAGGTGAATTTGTGCAATCTGGAGATAATCTAAATGCCTGTGATTTCAAAACTAATTAAATACTTTACTGGACAGCTGTGTGCAGTGGCTCATGCCTGTAATCCCAGCATTTTGGGAGGCTGAAGTGAGAGGATTGCCTGAGCCCACGAGTTCGAGACCAGCCTGGGCAACATGGTGGGACCTCATCTCTACAATAAACCAGAAAATTAGCCGGGTATGGTGGCACGTGCCTGTGGTTCCAACTACTTGGAAGGCTGAGGCAGAAGGATCACCTGAGTCCAGCAGGTCGAGGCTGCACTCCAGCCTGGGCGACAGAGTGAAACTCTGACTCAAAAATAAATAAATAAACAACTGGAAAAAGGACATCCTTATGACAGAATACCATGTGCTAATGTGAAAGGATTTCTAAGCTTAGTTATTTAAAGGAAAATTCGAGAGGATACATATTAAGACCACATTTGTTTCAAGACAAAAAAGATTTGTATATGCATGCTTATATATGGATAATTTGTTTATCAGGCAGAAATAGTAAATTAATAAAAAACTCTAACCATTGTTATTTTGGGGAGAGGGACTAGGGAAAAGAGAGTCTCAATTTTCATCCTGTGTCTTTGAATACTGTTTATTTTCCAGTCAAGAACAGTGAATTTGTTTATTATAGAGTAACCAGAGATAGTACAACTGCTTTGGAGAACTGTTTTGAAGTTTCTTGAAAATGCTAGACAAGACTGAGTGATACATTAAAATGTACTTAAACATATTTTTAATTTGTTTAAAATGAAAGGCCGTGCATGGTAGCTCATGCCTGTAATCCCAGCACTTTGGGAGAAGAAGGTGAGAGGTTTGCCTGAGCCCAGGGGTTTGAGACCAACCTGGGCAACTTGGTGAGACCTCGTCCCTACAATAAATCCGAAAATTAGTCAGGCGCAGTGGCTTACGCCTGTAATCCCAGCACGTTGGGAGACCGAGGCAACAGGATTGCTTGAGCTCAGGAGTTCAAGACCAGCCTGGGCAACAGAGCAAAACACCTTCTCTGCAAAAAATAAAATTTTTTAAAGTATAAAAATTACATTAATTTAAAAAGTTAGAAATTCCCTTATCATATGGCCCAACTATTCCACTCCTAATTATTTACCCAAGATAAATGAAGACATGTCTACCAAAGACATGTCCATGAATATTTATAGCAACATCCTCATTCATAATAGCCCAAATCTGGAAAACAACCCAAATTTTGTATCATATTTTACTTATCCATGCATCAGCTGATGGACATTTGAGTTGTCTCCACTTTTTGGCTGTCGTAAGAATACACCTGTGAACATTTGTGTATAGGTTTTATATATACTTCTTTTCTATATGATTAGAAGAGGTACATCCGTTCAATAGAATGTTACCCAACAAAAGGAATGAAGTCCTGATACAACAATATTGATGAATTTCTTTTCTTTTTTTTTTTTTTTGAGTTGGAGTCTCACGCTGTCACCCAGACTGGAGTACAGTGGCTGCTCCCAGCCACCACAGCCTCGACCTGCTGGGCTCCGGTGATTCTTCCGCCTCAGCCTTCCAAGTAGCTGAAACTACAGGCACACGCTACCACGCCCAGCTAATTTTTTTTTTTATTTGCTGTAGAGATGAGGTGTCATCAAGTTGCCCAGGCGGGTCTCGAACCCGCAGGCTCAGGCAATCCACTCACCTCGGCCTCCCAAAGTGCTGGGATTACAGGCTGAGCCACTGAGCTTGGCCAATATTGATGAATTTCAAAGGCTTTATGCTAAGGAGAACAAGCCAGGCACAAAGAGTACACACATACTACATGATTTCATTTTTAGGAAGGTCCAGAAGAGGAAAAACAAACCTGTGCTGTAAAAAGAACAGTAGTGGTTTTTTTGGATTTTTTTTTGAGTTGGAGTCTTACTGTTGTCCAGGCTGGAGTGCAGTGGCCTGCTCCTGGCCACCGCAGCCTCGACCTGCTGGGCTCCGACAATCCTTCTGCCTCAGCCTTCTGAGCAGCGGAAACTATGGCGTGTGCTACTACGCCCAGCTAGTTTATTTATTTGTTTGTTTGTTTGTTTATTTATTTATTTATTGTAGAGATGTGGTCTCACCAAGTTGCCCGGACAGGTCTCGAACCCGTGGGCACAGGCAATCCACTCGCCTTGGCCTCCCAAAGTGCTGGGACTACAGGCTGAGCCACTGAGACCGGCCCAGTAGTGATTTTGATGGGGGAAGTGTTTTGACTGTGAGGAAACTTTTTGGAGAGTAGCATGTTGTATATGGTGTGGTGGTTGCACAAAGTGTCAAAATGAGTATCTGTCAAAGTCATCAAACCATGTGTACACTTTCTTTTTTTATTTCAGAGTTGTAGGGTTCCGTGTGAGGATTTACTACATAAATTGGTGTGCGGGTAGGTCTGGGCTTCTAGGGGGCCCTCTCTTCCCCGATTGTAGACCTGGTACCCAGGATATGGGTGTGTGCCCCTTGTTCCTCTCCCCTCCCTCCCTCCCCTAGCAGTGTGCAGCGTCTGTCATTCCCACCTGTGTGCTCATGTGACCAGTGATCAGGGCCTGCTTATGAGTGAGAACATGTGGTATTCAGTCTTTTTATTTCTGTGATAGTTCACTTAGTATGATGGTCTCCAGCTGCGTCCATGTTGCTGTGACAGACATGATTTGGTCCTTTTTTATGGCTGTGTTATATTCCATCATCTATATGTACCACATTTTCTTTATCCAGTTCACTTTCAGTGGGCGTCTGTGTTCTTTCCATGTTTTTGCTAACGTGAGTAGTGCTGCAACGAACGTACACGTGCAGGTGTCTTTTTGGTAGAACAATTTATGCTCCTCTGGGTATATTCCCAGAAGTGGGCTCGCTGGATCGTATGGAAGCTCAATTTTTAGTTCTTTGAGAAAAGGCCACACTGCTTTCCACAAAGGTTGAACCTGCTTGCATTCCCACCAACAGTGTAGAAGCGTTCCTCTTCTCTGCAGCCTGTATTTGTGTTTCACTGCATGCAAATCATAATTCAATAAAAACTATTTTTAAAGAAATAACCAGGACCAGGTGAGGAAGCTCATGTCTATAATCCCAGCACTGTGAGAAGCCAAGGCAGAAGAATGGCTTGAGGCCAGGAGTTCAAGACCAGTTTGGGTGACACAGTGAGACCCCTATCTCTATAAGTAAATAAATAAAGTTAACCAGGTTTGGTGATGTGTGCCTGTGGCTACTCGAGAGGCCTAGGTGGAAGGATTGCTTGAGCCCAGGAATTCAAGTCTGCAGTAAGCTATGATCGAACAGTGCACTTCAGCTGGGGAAATAGAGCAATACTTTGTCTCTAAAAAAAATAATAATAATAAAATAAAAATAAATACAATTTTAGAAAGTAACCGTGGGGGAGAATGCTATTTCGTTTTCATCTTTATCATTCCGTGCACTGAATAAATGCCAGAAACAAAGCAATACTGCTCACTAGCCCTACAGTCACCAATGGGCCCTGTTGAATGCATCTTGTGTGTGATAATGGTCCTGCCCTCTCTGAATGTCCATTTACAGTTCTGAGCAATGTGCTGTGGATTCAGACGGTTGTAGCCTAGCACGGGTCGGTATTTAAAATTCAAACTTTTCATGTCTGTTCTGGTAAAATTGTGCGTTTGATCTTAAACGGTCTAAGCAACAATTGACTGCTATCCCTCATGGTCAGTCAAAGACGAGAGGCAGAGACTGGGAGAAAACGGAGTGTTTAATTTCCATAACAGGTTATAGGGAGATAGGTCAGCATCCTTGCCAAAAACCTGCTCCAAGCAACACAAATTCATTCCAGTCTTATACGCCAAATTCATAGCCCTTTACCACCCTGAGTTTGAAGCCTATGTGCAGTTTTAGCATGACTCAAGATTTACATAAACATTGTTTGATACATGACCACTGGCATGACACAAAGTCTCCTGGTCATACTGACATTTTAGGTAACATTTTGGAATTTACAATATGTTCTCTTAACAGTTTTTTGGGTTTTTTTTAAGAGGAAGGGGCAGACAATTGCAACATTTGGAAGGAAGGAATTTGAAATTTAAAATGTGAAATGACAGCTTTCAATTGTTTTAAAACATAATTGTAACAATTTCCTATTCCCAGAGCCCTGGCCTGTAACAGTCCGATGTCCAATGTCCTCGTAGTCACAGATGGAGGTGGGCAGTGCCCACTCCAGGTTTTCAGATACACTCCTGCAGGCCTTGGTCCACTCTCCTAATTATCAAGTGGTCTGACTTGCCTGGTTATTTACCAGTTAAGCAAGGCTGTGCTAGGAGAGGAGAAGGGGGTTTGAGGATAGTGGGGAGAGGGGGAGAAGAAAAATGTGCACTTTTAAATTCAAGTGGCTTCTACATTTAGCCCAACTCAGCTACCAAAAGAAAGTTTCTTAATACGTGTTTCTAAGTCTTTTCTAAATGACTGTTCTAATAGACCAATATGGCCTCTTTGCAGCCCATAACAGATCCACATCTCAGTTCAAGGTCAGGGGGCTGACTTGTAGGAACTTCATGGTCCGGTGAGGGTGCAACAAGTCTCCACCACAGAGAAACAATTGGAGAGAGTTTCCTTGTTGCGACTGGTGACTTTGACATTTATAAGGAGAAGGTACTCGTCTATTAGAGGTTGTTAATGATCAAGATGACCCAAATTTCTCATCCCTGATTTGCAAGCATCTGGGTTGGTTTCACCATGTCTTCACATTATAAAACCAGTGACTGTATTTAAAATCTGCTACCTTCTGAGAATGGCCAGAACATTCAGGAAAATGAAATGTTATTAGTGGGCACATTACCCTACTAATAGATACTGAAATGGATTGTGAGGTTTATACTCACCATGGTTTATTCGTGATGAAGAAATAGATCAACAAAACAGTGGGCAGAATAATGAATCCAGAAATAGAGCTTCTTCCATCTGAGAATTTAGACTCTGACCACGGTGCTGTTTATTTTTAAATCACTAGGAGAGAAAAGAGATTTTCTAATCTAGAAAAAGCTGGTGCCTACAAAACTGGCCAGCCATTTGGAACAAAAAGAAGAAAGAGCTCCTTCTTTGTATCCCCAGATACCTTCCAGATGAATCAATGATACAAATGTAGAAAATGAAATCTAGAAATATTTTTGATAAAATCAGGAGGAAGTTTGGAAGAAGAAGACATTTCTAAGATGGACTCAAAGTTCAGAAGTCATAAAGGAAAGAAATTAATCAATTGAACTATATAAACTTTTTTATTTTTTGCATTGGGGTCTCACTCTGTTGCCCAGGCTGGGTGCAGTAGCATGATCACAGCTCACCACAGCCGCTAACTCCTGGGCTCAAATGAGTCTCTGAGTTCTGATTTCTAGGCCATGTTTTTATTGAAGAGTAGGCATATTCTAAGTGTTTAGCTGGATACATTCTCACAAATGTAACATGCCTACGTAACTGGTTTCCCAACAAAGAGCCAGAACAAGCCTAATACTCTCCCTCAGTCCTTTGCTCTCCCTATCCCTCCCAGCATGCTTAGGACTCAACAAGCTATATTTTTTAGCAAACACACCATCCATAGCAAAAAAAGATGTTCTATGATCCATTTTGCTGACTATTTTAAAGAGAAATAGCAGTACACAGCTATCTATTATTGAATGCATACAGGTGTCTTTGTTTTCAGAAAGGTACATATATATATTTTCATAGTAATTTTATTTTCTAGAAATGGAGTCTTGCTATGTTGCCCAGGCTGATCTCGAACAGCTGGGCTCAAGCAATCCTCCTGTTTCATCCTCCCAAAGTGCTAAGATTACAGGCGTGAGCCACCCCACCCAGTCATTTTCGCAGTAATTGACCTTGAACTAAAAGAAGGTGGAGGAAGGTGGAGCCTTTAGGGTTTATTTTTATTTCCTGTACACTGCCAGTTTCTTTTTAATTGGAGTCGCACTCTGTCGCCCATACTGGAGTACAGTGGCCACTTTGGCCACTGCAGCCTCGACCTGCTGGGCTCCGCGATCCTCCTGCCTCAGCCTTCCTAGTAGCTGGAACTACGGGCACGAGCTACCACGCCTGGCTAATTTTTTGATTTATTGTAGAGATGAGGTTTTGTCAAGTTGCCCAGGCGGGTCTCGAACCCGCAGGCTCAGGCAATTCACTCACCTCAGCCTCCCAAAGCGCGGGATTACAGGCTGAACCACCGAGACTGGCCATCAGTTTCTAACCATAAATTTTTCTTAGGTAGCAAATATTCAGCCATGAACAGTAACAGTGTTAGGTCAGAATCCCAGCAGGGCCTCCAAAATGTCAGGTTAAGACCAGATGGGAGTTGTCTGTGATCTGGTGCCAGCCGAAGGATGCAAAGAATGGCACTGAAGTTTGACTGAAAAATATAGTTTATATAGAAAGTAAATTAGAGGGAGGGGGAAGGGAAAGAGAGATTGAGAGAGAGAGAGAGAGAGAGAGAGAGAGAGAGAGAGAGAGAGAGAGAGAGAGAAAGGAGATTCACCTACTCAAGGTAGGGGAAGGGTCCAAAGCTTAGGAAAACATGGCGGCCACAGCTCAAAGAACCACATGGTTAGACCAGAGCTTAGCAAAGCAATGGCCAATGGCTGCTTGGGGCTTAATACTTTTTTTTTTGAGTTGGTGTCTTACTCTGTCACTCAGGCTGGAGGGCAGTGGCATGCTCCCGGTCACCACAGCCTCAACCTGCTGGGCTCAGGTGATCCTTCCACCTCAGCCTTCCAAGTAGCTGGAACTACAGACACGCGCCACCACGCCCAGCTAATTTTTTGATTTATTGTAGAGATGAGGTCTTGTCAAGTTGCCCAGGCTGGTCTTGAACCCGCGGACTTAGGCAATCCTCTCACCTCGGCCTCCCAAAGTGCTGAGATTATAGGCATGAGCCACCGCGCCCGCTTTTAAACTTTCCCTTTGATGGGAGCAGGTCATTAGGGAGATTGAGGTTGGTTTCCTTCACATCACCATGAGGGGGACCAGTAATCACAGACACTGATGTCAGGTGATTGACAGCAGCCAGATGGGTGGGTTAGTGACATGACTGCTGTCTGTCAGGATCTGTCTGTGACATGAAGATCACGAAGGCCTGATTAGGTTAACTCGGTTTACAAAGCAGGCAGGGGAGGGGGTTGTGAAACAATTATCAAGTGCTACCTCTGAGAAACCGGTTCTGTCCCTGACTAGAGGGCATGCTAGGCAATGTTAAGAAAATATGATGGAACTAGGTAGTGTCAAAATGGCTGCACTTTAGCTTAAGATGTTTCCATTAAATAATTACATTTTGGTATTTCACTCTTTTCTTTATTTTTTTTTTTTTTTTTTTTTGAGTCGGAGTCTCACTCTGTCGCCCAGACTGGAGTGCGGTGGCCGCTCCCGGTCACCGCAGCCTCAACCTGCTGGGCTCCGGCGATCCTTCCGCCTCAGCCTTCCCAGTAGCCGGAATTACAGGCATGCGCTACCACGCCCGGCTGGTATTTCACTCTTTTAAACAGGAATGCAGCATTGGGACAGGCTATGCTGTGGACGACGCTGAGTGAACGAAGCCAGGCACAAAAAGCCACGTATTGTACGATTCTATCCATATGAA
>NW_007074588.1:13978-16961 GCF_000164805.1 Carlito syrichta | reverse complement strand
GGGCTGGGGGCCGGGGGTTAGGGGAGCAAGTTCTTTGTGGGCATGGGTTCTTTTGGGGTGACATCCTGGAACTAGATAGAGGTTGTGTGAATGCACCAAATGCCACGGAATTGTATTTTTTTTTTTAAATTTTGAGTTGGAGTCTCGCTCTGTTGCCCAGGCTGGAGTGCAATGGCACGCTCACAGCCATCGCAGCCTTGAGGCTCCGGTGATCCTTCTGCCTCAGCCTTCCAAGTAGACAGAACTATGGGTACACTACCATGCCCTGCTAATTTTTTATTTTGTGCAGAGACGAGGTCTTACCAAGTTGCCTGGGCTGGTCTTGAACCCACGGACTTAGGCAATCCCTCTCACCTCGGTCTCCCAAAGTGCTGGGATTATAGCTTGAGCCACCGTGCCCAGCCGGAATTATATATTTTTAAGTGGTGAATTTTATATTATGTGGATCTCATCTTATTTTTTAAATAAATTTTTTAAATAAATAGAGACAAGGTCTTGCTGTGCTGCCCAGGCTGGTCTTGCGCTCCTAGACTCAAAGCAGTTCTCCTGCCTCGGTCTCCCAAAGTGCTGGGATTACAGATGTGCGCTACTTCCAGTCTTTATTTCAGTTTTTAAAAAGTAGTAAATGATCTGGCAGCGGGGACCTTTTGGGGGGCATAGGGTGAAGGTTCTTCTCTATATTTTTCCCTGTGGTTTTTTTTTTAAACCTCAAAGCCAGACACCTGTTTTATGTGGAAATCACATTACTTTTGCTGCCGGGCAAATTCGTTCTGTTGCAGAACTTGGAAGAAAGCTTTTTCCTGTTGCTTTTAGATGTATATTTGAGGTTAAAAAAAAATTCTTTTGTATGAGTTTTCTGTTTGTTTTTTGAATTGGAATCTCACTTTGTCACCCAAGCTGGAGTGCAGTGGCACAATCATGGCTCACCACAGCTTTGACTTCCTGGTGTCAAGTGATCCTTCTGCCTCAGCCTCCCAAGTAGGTAGGACCACAGGCAAGTGCCATCATGCCAGGCTAATTTTTCTGATTTTTTTTTTTGTTGTTGTTGAGATAGGTTCTTGCTATGTTGCCCAGGCTGGCCTCGAACTCCTGGGCTCAAGCGAGCCTCCTGTCTCGGCCTCCCAAAGTGGGATGCTAGGCATGAGCCACCACACCCAGCAGATGTATATTTGAGTTTTGTGGGTTTTTTTGAGTTGGGGTCCCACTTCGTTGCCCAGGTTGGGATGCAGTGGCACACTCACGGTCACCTCAGCGTCTACTTGCTAGGCTCTGGCGATCCTTCCGCCTCAGCCTCCCAAGTAGCTGGATCTACAGGCGTGTGATACCACATCCAGCTAATTTATTTGATTTTTTCAATGAACATGTTTTGATTAGGAGAACGCTTAGGCTCCCAAGGATCAATTTTTAAAATTCCAGCCAGGGCTTATCCATTCTTACGGAACTGGAAAAGAGACAGGAATGTACACATCCGGTCATGCTCAAGTAAAACAAAGCTGTGGGCTCCAGCCTCCGTGGGAATGTGTGGAATGACAGCACACGTGTAGCCAATGTTGATGATTATAGACCACTTCTGTGCTGGAGGACAGTTCTTGGTGTTTCTCCTCTGACTTTTACTCTTAGATAAGAAGTGTGAGCACGTAAAGAATGTTCAAGATCAAAAAAATTCTGAAGCAAAAATTTCCTGCCTCTGCTTTGTCAAGATTTTGTGTGTGCGTAACTAAAACATTTTCTATGAGTACTGCTTCGAAAAACGGTCAATGTGTGAGAACAGGGAGGGGGAAATCTTAAATAAATAATCAACCAGAAAACAGAGCTAGTAAATAACAAAAGGGGATTGGCTTTGATAAATAAATAAAATATATTATGAATCTGCAATAGTTAAAACAGTTTGGTATAGACTGAAGAAAAGGAGAATATTAAGTGTGGGAACATAATAGCTGCATCAATATCAAACACAGTTCACAGGTGTGGTTTCAAAAATGCACAGAAAAGATGAATTGTTCAGAAAATGGGGTTGGGGCCGGGCACAGTGGCTCATGCCTGTAACCCCTGCACTTTGGAAAGCTGAAGCAGGAGGATTGCTTGAGCCCGGGGGTTCGAGACCAAACCTGGACAATACAGCAAGATCCTGTTTCTACAAAAAAACCAAAAGAATTAGCCAGGTGTGGTAGTGTGCACCTGTAGTGCCAGCTACTTGGGAGGTTGAGCTGGGAGTCTTGCCTGAGTCCAGGAGGTTGAGGCTGTGGTGAACTGTGAATGTGCCACGCACTCTAGCCTGGACCACAGAGTGAGACCCCCACTCAAAGAAAAGAAAATTAGCCGGGTGCAGTGGTTCACACCTGTAATCCCAGCACTTTGGGAGGCGGAGGCGAGAGAATTGCCTGAGTCCAGGGGCTTGAGACGAGCATGGGCAACTTGGCATTCCTACAATAAATAAAAAAACTAATTGGGCATGGTGGTGCACTCCCGTAGTTCCAGCTACTTGGGAGGCTGAGGTGGGAGGAACGCCTGAGCCCAGCAGGTCAAGGCTGCGGTGGCCATGAACATGCCACTGCACTCCAGACTGGTCAGCAGAGTGAGACTCCAACTCATAAAAAGAAAAAGAAAATGGTGTTGGGACAACAAGCTAACCATTGAGGGGACAACCCATTCCTTATATCAAAATAAACACCAGCTGAACCAAAATTTTATAAAATAAAAGTGTAAGAGTTGAGGACTTTATTACGTCCCCACCTGAAACTCTCAAGCTTTGTAACACATTATTTTTTTTAGAAAGCTGATGTGGAGCCGGGCTCAGTGGCTCAGCCTGTAATCCCAGGACTTTGGGAGGCCAAGGTGAGTGGATTGCCTGAGCCCGCAGGTTCGAGGCCTACCTGGGCAACTTGGTGAGACCCCATCTCTACAATAGATCAAAAATTAGCCGGGCGTGGTAGCGTGCGCCTGTAGTTCCAGCTACTTGGAAGGCTGAGGCGGAAGGATCGCC
>NW_007074588.1:1856-13922 GCF_000164805.1 Carlito syrichta | reverse complement strand
AAAAAAAAAAAAAAAAAAAGAAAACTGATGTGGAACAATAGGACGACATTTTTCATTTTCTCTACGCACCTTTACATTAAAAAAAAAGACTGTATTTAAAAAATTTTAAAAAGCGAGATTTCCCCCAAACCGCATTCACCACCATTGCTAAGTTAACCAGATTTTTCTGCTGTTCTTGGAAGCGTCTCCTGCCATTTCCGGACAAATATTTGCACTCTTTACAGAACGTCCTTGTGTTGGAAGGTGTATCCCTGTCTGTGCTGGTTAGTTTTTAAAAATTTGGGAGCATGGGCATGTCCACGCCTGAAAAACTCTACCAATTATTTCTGCAAAGCACATGCCTTGTCACGCTTGGTTCCAATGACAAGTAAACCTGGGCACGACTGCTGTGGAAAAACTCCAATTCCCTGTGTAATGGTTCCATAAACACCAGTGAATGTGTAACAGACAAGGGCGTGGTCTTGTGCTGGGGGGATATCAGCAGGGCACCTCCTGGTGACTTTGACATTCAGGCGAGGCAATGTGTGCACAGCTGCTGATCACGTGAGTCCCTTCACGATACAACTTTTCATTTTTTTTTAAGTTGGAGTCTCACTCTGTTGCCCGGGTTGGAGGGCAGTGGCACACTTATGGCCACCGCAGCCTCGACCTGCTGGGTTCAGGCGATCCTTCCACCTCAGCCTTCCAAGTAGCTGGAACTACAGGTATGTGCCACCATACCTGGCTAATTTTTTTTTGAATTTATTATGGAGACAAGAACTCGCCAAGTTGCCCAGGCTGGTCTCGAACCCGTGAGCTCAGGCAATCCTCTCACCTCAGCCTCCCAAAGTGCTGGGAATATAGGCGTGAGCCACCGCGCCTGGTCTTTTTTCTTTTCTTCGTTTTTGAGTCTGAGCCTCCCTCTGTCGCCCAAGCTGGGGTGCAGTGGCATGATCATGGCTCCCCGTAGCCTTGACCTCCGTGGGCTCAGGCGATCCTTCCACCTCAGCCTCTCAAGTAGCTGGGACTAGAGGCGCATGCCACCACACTTGGCTAATTTTTTGATTTGTTTGTAGAGACGAGGTCTTGCTCTATTGCTCATGCTGATCTCGGACCCCTGGGCTCAAGCAACCCTCTTGCCTTGGCTTTCCAAAGTGCTGGGATTACAGGCGTGAGCCACTGCACCCAGCCAACTATAAAACTTTATCTCCCCACTACCTCTTTGTCCAGCCTGGAATTTAATATATGATGGAAGAGGCTGGGCTTAGTGGCTCAGCCTGTAATCCCAGCACTTTGGGAGGCCGAGGCAAGTGAATTGCCTGGGCCTGCAGGTTCGAGACCAGCCTGGGCAACATGGTGAGACTTTGTCTCTATAATAAATCAAAAATTAGTTAGGCATGGTAACGTGCGCCTGTAGTTCCGGCTACTTGGAAGGCTGGGGTGGAAGGATCCCCGGAGCCCAGCTGGTCGAGGCTGTGGTCACTGTACTCCAGTCTGGGCGACAGAGTGAGACTCCAACTCAAAAAAAAAAAAATTGATGGAAGATGAACAGTTGAAAAATTGTTACCATATGAAAGAAACCCGGAAAAAGAGACATAAGGTAGCAGTATGCCCTATTGGGCATGAAAATGCATTATAAGTCTATAATATTTCTCTGATGATCTGTTGCCCACAAATGAGGAATTTTCAGTTTTGATGCAGACAGTCTTGAAAACCAGCAGACAAGAGAAGGATCAAGCGCCCAAATGTTTCTTTGGAGTTTGGGAGAGTAAGAGCTGGCTATTTCTGTGTTCCTTTCACCAAAATATTCCAGATGGATCCAAGATTTAAATGCAAACCATGAAGCCATCAAATGCTCCAAAAATGGTGAATTAATATATACTCTAAAAAATGGGGGGGATGATATCTTTGTAAACAGGAAAACAAAACTCAGAAGCTAGGAAGAGCAAGCATCAAGCATCATACATTTGAATTTTAAAGCTTGTATGTGGGTTGAGCACAGTAGCTCACATCTGTAATCCCAGCACTTTGGGTGGCTGAGGTGAGAGGATTGCTTGAGCCCAGGAGTTCAAAACCAGCCTAGGCAACATAGTGAGACTCCGTCTCTATAAAAAAATTTTAAAAATGGACCAGGTGTGGTGGTGTGTACCTGTGGTAACAGCTACTCGGGAGGCTGAGGTCGAAGGATCACCTGAGCCCAGGAGGCTGAGGCTGCGGTGAACTGTGACAGTGCCACTGTATTCCAGCCTGGGTGACAGAATGAGACCACAATTTAATAAAGTAAAATAAAATATCTTTATGAGATCAGAAACTCATAAAGAAAATAAAAAGACAAACTATGAATGCCTATATTTGAAATCATTTCACTGATGTGTTCCTTTTTTTCTATTTCCAAAACTTTTAAATTATTGTATTTCTTTTGTAGACTGTTGAATGAGCTGATCTCACTTTCTTTTCAGGAATGTCCTGGCTCAAGTGACCCAGTCACAGCTTTTAGCCGGCTGTCTGTTCTAATCTTGGTTACACAGATCCAGAAGGAGTCAAAGGGGTGGGATTGGCGGAGGAATCTTTTAATGTTTCTGAGTGGAATGGCAAAACTCTTCTCATTTTGTGTCATTCATGAGAAAGTCATAAGGGAAATACCCTGAACTTGGCACTGTGATGCCATCTAGAACAGCAAACCCTTGTGTTCAAACTCATTGCACAACTGCACATTGTTATAAAGCTCTTATGTCTCTATGGCTGAATGCACCCTTGGCAGATGCCCCTGTCGTCTCTTGAGGCCTGAGGAATGTGACCATGCAGCTGCCGGCCTGGACCGTCTCACATGCCTGGACGTGCCCAGGCTGGGAGAAGCAAGTAGGGCTGTGAGTGTCTCATTCAGAGATGAATTTGCAAGAGCAAATCAGATTAAATGAAAGCTTTATGCTGCACCTGGATAAAAAGGAGTAAGGAAAAATAAAGAAAAAAAGAATGACTGTGGCTGGAACCTATAATGTGGTCTTGGCTTCCAGCACATTTTATTTTTAGGTTGCCGTGGTTTCATCTTTATTTAATAAGGAGTCATATAAAGAAGAAAACAAGAAACGACCCATCATCTCACTGCCAAAATAGCCCCTGTCGACATTTTAAAATAAGAGATGCGGAGCGTTTGACAGTCAAACAGCACAGAATTGTAAATAGAAAGTGTCCCTGTCCATCCCCCAAAGCCAGAATCGTGGCAAGTTCTCATCTTTCCTTTCAAAACAGAAAAAACATTTCTGTATATTTCAGCAATCTCTATATGTGCATATCGATGTATATATGTGTATGTACATGTGAATATGTATATTTCACAAATTTGCATGTGTATGTCTAAGTTTGTATCTACATGTCTATGTGTCTAATATATGTGGGTATATGTATGTGTGTGCCTTTATATGTATATGTGTGGGTGGATATGTACATCTGTTTATGTATTTATGTATGTATATAAGTATGACATATGTGTGTTTTATGTATGTATATGTGTTGATATGTATGTATATGTATATAATGTATGTATTTATATTTGTTTATATATATGTATTTGCATGTTTATTTGTGTATATATGTATGTATTTGTGTATGTGTACGTATTTGCGTGTTTAGTTGTGTATGTGTGTATATGTGTGTTTATATGCATATATGTATGCATTTGCATATATGTGTGTATGTATGTATGTATTTGTGTATTTATATGTATTCGTGTTTACGTATTTATATGTGTATATATGTAGGCATTTGTGTATATGTGTGTTTATATGTGCGCATACATGTATGTACTTGTATATTTACATGTGTGTATAGATATATGTTTTGGTGTATATGTGTGCTTATATGTGTGTATATATGTGCGTGTATGTATTTGTGCATATGTATTTTTACATGTGTAAATGTGTTTGCATATGTGTGTATATATTCATGTATGAGTGTTTATATATGCGTGTGTACATATATATTTATAAATAAATAAGTTTATACCAAAGAGAGCATAACCATTGAGACTTTGATGAACTTCACATTTGTTTTTCTTGGGAAGAAGAAAGTCTTGTTTTTTTTGAGTTGGAGTCTCACTCTGTCACCCAGACTGGAGAGCAGTGGCTGCTCCTGGCCACCGCAGCCTCGACCTGCTGGGCTCTGGCGATCCTTCCGCCTCAACCTTCCAAGTAGCTGGAACTACAGGCACATGCTACCATGCCCGGCTAATTTTTTGATTTATTGTAGAGATGAGGTCTCACCAAGTTGCCCAGGAGGGTCACAAACCCGCGGGCTCAGGCAATCCACTCACCTCGGCCTCCCAAGGCGCAGAATTACAGGCTGAGCCACCGAGCCCGGCTATGAATGCTTATTGAGCGCTTGCTGTATGCCAGCCACCATCACTTTCAATGTATGCTTGCAGCAAGCCCTCATTACAACGCTGTGATGATTCCCAATTATCCCCAATTTACCGACTCAGAAACTGAGGCCCAGGGAGATGAAAAAACTAGCTGCATCAAGTTTCTGTTGCTGTAACAAATGATTAAACTAAGTGGCTTAAGCCATATTGTCTGACAGTTCTGGAGGTCACAAGTCTAAAATGGGCCAGCAGGGCCGAGTTCCTTCTGGAGTTCTGGGGAAGAATTTGTTTCCTTGCCTTTCCAGTTTACAGAGGCCACCTGCATTCCTTGACTGTGAAACCCTTTCTTGAATTCCCAAACTCTGATCCTTCTGCCTCCTGTGTAGCTGGGACTACAGGCGTCGCCACCATGCCCAGCTAATTCTTTTTTTTTTTTTTTTGGTAAACATGAGGCCTCACAATGTGGTCCAGGCTGGTTTCAAACTCCTGGACTCAAGCAATCCTCCTGCCTCAGCCTCTCAAAGTGCTGGAATTACAGGCGTGAGCCACCGCACCGGGCCTTACTTTTCTTTATAAGGTCGCTCCTGATGACATTGGTCCCACTCAGATAATCCAAAATAATCTTCCCATCACAAGACCCTTAACACGACCACATCTATGAAGTCCCTTTTGCCACATGAGGTCATGTATTTACAGGTTCCAGGGATTAGGACACGGCTGTTTTTGGGAGCTGTTATTTGGCCTCCAAATAATGTGGTGAGGAGGGGTGGGCGACAGAGCCTGCTGGTTCTGGTGCCCAAAGTCAGATACCCCCACAGCTTCAGAGGCCCCAACAATTCTGGATTCTGCCTTCCCTCCAGCCCCTCAGCTCCCCACAGGAGCCTCTGGGCTCTGGTTCCTGGAATGTAACTGGTTTCTTTTGGCCAAGGCCTGGGAACACCCTTCCAGGCCCTTCCCTCCTCCGCAGCTGGCCTGGCGTGCTTGGTTCCCAGAGCTTAGCTCAGGGGACCAGGTGGCCCTTTGGAAGGACAGACGGGGGCTGCCCAGCCCCAGATCCTGCACTCTGAGAGCTCCCGGGGGACCTGAGTACCGCTGGATTTGCAGATGGACCGTCAACTGGGGAAGGGACAACACTTCTTTCCCTTTTACGCGTCTCCTCCCGAGTGAAAGCCACTCCCTGCCACGAAGCAGGATAAACTCAAACAGCCAGCCTCCAGCACCTCACTGGAAATCCGGTGCCACAAACCTCAAATGCGGAGACTCCTGTTTTCCTAATGAGGTTTCCTCTCCAGGACGGCAGTTTCTCCCCCCCGCACCTTGTCAAAGCCTCCAAGTGCCTCCACCCAGCCTGATCCTCTCCTGCGAAACTTGCATCTAAAAATAAAATGCATCTGCACAATAAAATATGTCATAGAACAAGAACAGAGCGCAGAGCAGTGTCATGACATAGAATTTAAGAGTGCGGGTTCCGTGGTTCAACTGTTGACTTTAAGCGGCCGTGATGCTTATTTTATTTATTTAGTAGTTAATTAATTAATTTTTTGAGTGGGAGTCTTACTGTCGCCTGGGCTGGAGTGCAGTGGCACGCCCACGGCCACCTCAGACTCCATCCGCTGGGCTCAGGCCATCCTTCCGCCTCAGGCTTCCAAGTAGCTGGAACCACAGGCGCGCCACCACGCCCAGATAATTAAGCGGCCATAATTCTCACCAGCCATGCGACCTTGGGGAAGGCGCTTCTCTTCTCTGTGCCTTAGTTTCCTCTTTTTTGGGGGGTGGGGGTCGGGCTTTTACTCTGTTGTCCAGGCTGGATTGCAGCAGCACCATCACAGTCACCGCAGCCTCCGTCTCTTGGGCTCAGGCGATCCTTCTGCCTCAGCCTCCCGAGTAGCTGGGATGCCAGGCATATCCCATCATGCTCAGCTAATTTTGCCCAGGCTGATCTCATACGCCTGGGCTCAAGCAATCCTCCTGCCTTGGTCTCCAAAAGTGCTAAGGTTACCGGTGTGAGCCACTGTGCCTGGCCCCTTCCCTATTTTCTTTTATGCAAGCACCATATCCCATGACACAGATGTGTCACAACTTGATTGTGTTTATGTCCCACTAAGCACCATCCTTTACAAGTGGGTATTTTGTCCAGTTCCACCCTCTTGCTATTACTCTCTTTGTGTTTCGAACACACACACACACTCCTGGGCTCCTCCCCTTCCCCCATCCCTGTCCTCACTTCCACTAACTTTCCTTGGTTTTCCTCCTCTGTCTGACACAGACCCACTGTGAGCGGGGAGGGAGGGCGTGGCCTGGGCCATCTCCTCTGCTTTCCCCCCACCCTCTCCCTAGATGATCTCAGCCAGCCCAGTGGCTTAAAATACCTCCCAAGTGTCCATGACTGCTAAATTTATATCCCCACCACTGCATCTCTCCTTTGAATTCAGGCTCATAGCTAACTCTGCTTGCAAGTCTGCCAGGCGTATCAGATTTAAGATCTCCAACATGGAATTCCTGACTCCCCGGCTCATTTTTCCCCAGAGCGTTCCCATCCCAGTGAATGGACCCACCATCATTCTGATGGTTGAAGCCAAAACAGAGTATACAAATTTTCATATTGAGGTGAAATGTACATAATATAAAAAGAACCATTTAAAAGTGCTCATGGCTGGGCGTGGTGGCTCAAGCCTGTAATCCCAGCACTTTGGGAGGCCGAGGTGAGAGGATTGCCTGAGCTCAGGGGTGTGAGATCAGCCTGGGCAACTTGGCGAGACCTCCTCTCTGCAATAAATTAAAAAATAAAAGATGAGGAGAGGTGGCTTAAGCCTGTAATCCCTGCAGTTTGGGAGGCTGAGGTGAGAGGATTGCCTGAACCCAGCCCGGGCAACTTGGTGAGAACTCAGCTCTACGATAAATGAAAAAATTAGCCGGGCGTGGTGGCACGTGCCTGTGGTTCCAGCTACTTGGAAGGCTGAGGCAGAAGGATTGCCTGAGTCCAGTAAGTTGAGGCTGCGGTGGCCATGAGCGTGCCACTGCACTCCAGCCTGGGTGACGGTGAGACTCTGACTCCAAAAAAAAAAACAAACAAAAAACTGGCCATGGTAGCGCACATCCATAGTTCTAGTAACTTGGAAGGCTGAAGTGGAAGGATTGCCTGAGCCCAACAGGTCGAAGCTGCAGTGGCCGTGAGCATGCCACTGCACTCTAGCCTGGGCAACAGAGTGAGTCTCCGATTCAAAAAAAAAAAAAGTGTTCATATGCAGCATTTAGTACATTCACAGTGTTGTGCAATCATCACTTCTATCTAGTTCCAAGACATTGTCATCCCTCCCAAAGGAAACTCCGACCCATTGAATAGTCAGTCTGCATCCCTCCATCCCCCAGTCCCTGGCAACCACTAATCTACTTGATGTTTCTATGGATTTGCCTGCTCTGAACTTTTCATGTAAATGGAACCATGCAGTTTGTGGTCTTTTGTGGCTGGCTTCTTTCACTTAGCATGCTTTCAAGGCTCATCATGTTGGAGCATGTGTCAGCGCTTCTCTCTTTTTTGTGGTCAAATAGTATTCCGTTGTTCACTCATAAGTGGGTCCTGGACACTTATCACAATACTACAAGAAAGGGATCGGCAGTTGTGGGACACTGCCGGGAGCGGAGGGGTTGCGGGGAGTGCACATGACATCACTAAGGGTACCTGATCCTTAACCAGGGGAAGTGAGGACCAGTGAGAGGCCCAAACTTCACCTGCACACAGACCACATCTACCCCACATCTTTAAAATAAAATAAAGAGGAAAAAATAAAAAAGAATAAGATAGGCCGGGCTCAGTCTGTAATCCTGGCACTTAGGGAGGCCGAGGTGAGTGGATTGTCTGAGCCCGCGGGTTCGAGACCCACCTGGGCAACTTGGCGAGACCTCATCTCTACAATAAATTAAAAAATTAATCGGGTGTGGTAGCGCACACCTGTAGTTCTGGCTGCTTGGAAGGCTGAGGCGGAAGGATCGCTGGAGCCCAGCAGGTCGAGGCTGCGGTGACCGGAAGTGTGCCACTGCCCTCCAGTGTGGGCAACGGAGTGGACTCTCAAAATAAAATAAAATAAAATAAAATAAATGCCCAATTGTAACCAATCCAGCTGTTTCCATACCTCACTTCAATTTTCTGTAAGTCACTTTTCTTTTTTCTGTCCAAAAAGTTTACTGGACATGTGATAGTCCTGCAGTCACAATGAACTTATTCAGGCTCTGGGGGCTGCCCAGTTCATGAATTGCTCTTTGCTTAATTAAAGTCTGCTAAATTGAAAAAATATATAGATATATATTCCATTGTACAAATGCACCACATTTTATCTGCTCATCCATCAGTGGACATTTGGGTTGTGTCCACCTTTTGAATATTGTGAATAGAGCTGCCAGGAACCTTCACAGACAAGGATTTGTATGAATGCCAGTTTTCAGTTCTCTTGGCTAGGCATCTAGAAGTGGAATTTCTGAGTTATATTATAATTTTACTTTTGGAGTCTTTTAAATTTTTTATTATTTTTTTAGTTGGGATCTCACTCTATCACTTAGGGTGGAGTACAGTGGCACAATCATGGCTCTCTACAGCCTCCACCTTCCAGGTTCAGGTGATCCTCCCACCTCAGCCTCCCAAGTAGCTGGGACTACATGCATATGCCACCAAACTCAGCTAATTTTTTTTTTTTTTTGTAGAGAAGTGGTCTTGTTATGTTGCCGAGGCTGGTCTTGAACTCCTGGGCTCAATCAATCCTCCTGCCTCAGCCTCCCAAAGTGCTGGATTACAGGTGTGAGGCGCCACATCTGGCCCATTTTTCATTCTTATCCTACCTTTCCCAACTCTCCTCCCACATCAATTCATTAGCAAATTCTGTCGGTCTGGCCTTCAGAATGTATTTCCAGTCTGATGTTGTCTTCAGACCCAGGATTTCAGCCCTCTGTCCAGAGCCATGTGCTCCAGCCAGGGACATGTGCCACCTGTAGCCTCTACCTCCCGCTTCTAGACCAGATTCTGGGTACCAGGGCCCAGCATTCTTTGCCCAAGTGATCTGAGTCTAATTCCTGGTCCTGTGTGGGGATCTTCCTCAGGTTAATGGCGCCATTGCTGCCCATAACTCCAGGCCTCAGGCTGACAGATGACCAGTCGTTTGAGGTGAGTGAGAATGGAGCTTGGTTGTGCCTGCTGGGGTATCAACTCCCATACATGCAGAGACCCTCACTGTGGGCAACAGAGCCGGGGAGTGTATTAGTTTCCTCTGACTGCTATAACAAATTACTACAATCTCAGTAGCTTAAAAGAACATCAATTTTTTTCCTCTTATAGTTACAGAAGTCAGAAGTCTAAAACAGGCCAGGCGCGATGGCTCACGCCTATAATCCCAGCACTTTGGGAGGCCACAATGAGAGGATTGCTTGAGCTCATAAGTTCAAAACCAATCTAGGCAACATAGTGAGAACTCGTCTCTACAAAAAAATCAAAAAATTAACTGGGTGTGGTGGTGTGTACCTGTAGTCCCAGCTATTCAGGAGGCTGAGGTGGGAAGATCTCCTGAGTCCAGGGGATTGGGGTTTCAGTGAGCCATGAATGCCACTGCACTCTAGCCTGGGCGACAGAGTGAGACCTCGACTCAAAAACAAAACAAAACAAACAGACAAAGCCCACAATGAGATATCACTCGATTGTCCTTCACTGGAAGTTTCTAATTCACAGAGGACCTTATGCACAGTTGTGACACAGGAAGTCATGGCTGCGTGATGAGGGATCCCCATGGCTTTTCCGCCACATTTTTTTTTTGAGTCAGAGTCTCACTCCATCGCCCAGGCTGGAGGGCAGTGGCACGCTCATAGCCACCCCAGCGTCGACCTGCAGGGCTCAGGTGATCCTTCACCTCAGCCTTCCAAGTAGCTGGAACTACAGGTATGCGCTACCATGCCCAGCTGATTTTTGATTTATTGTAGAGATGAGATCTCGCCAAGTTGCCCAGGATGGTCTCGAACCCCTGAGCTCAGGCAACCCTCTCACCTTGGCCTCCCAAAGTGCTGGGATTACAAGTTTGAGCCACTGAACCCGGCCTTCCCCCTGCATATTAATGTAATGAATAGCAGCTGGATGTCAGGCATATACCACAGCTAAACACAGCAAGAGGCAGTGGAGCCTAGCAAGGTGCCGGAAGGCCCTGGCCATACCTAGAGCTCTGCCTCTTGGTTCCATTGTCCCTGGCTGTCCTAGGTACTCACCAAGAAATTCTCTTCATCTTTGGCTCTTGTCTCCATAACTCGGCAGACTCAACCTTTTTTCCACCGCCTTCCGTTACACCTTTTACAAATTACTGGAATATTCTTTATGTATTGTTTATTTAACATGCACTTACAAAAAATCTGGGTGGGGCACAGTGGCTCATGCCTATAATCCCAGCACTTTGGGAGGCTGAGGCAGGAGGATTGCTTGAGATCAGGAGTTCAAGAGCAGCCTGATCAACACAGCGAGACTTCATCTCTACAAAAAATAAAATAAATAAAAATTAAAAAGTTAACCAGACGTGGTGGCGGCACACACCTGTAGTCCCAGCTACTCGAGAGGCTGAGGTGGAAGGATCGTCTGAGCCCAGGAGGTCAAGGCTGAGGTGAGCCGTGATTGTGCCACTGTACTCCAGCCTGGGCAACAGAGTGGGACCCTGACTCAAAAGAAAGGAAGGGAGGGAGGGAGGGTGGGAAGGAGGGAAGGAAAGAAAGAAAACTGTTAGCATTTTTACTAGGATCTGGTCCAGCTTTTACGGTTGTCTAACAAACCACCACAAAAACGTCGTGGCTTAACACCACATTTCTTTTGCTTGCAAATATGCAATCTGAGTAGGGCATGGCAGGCTGGCTCACTCAGCACCAGGCAGCGTCTGCTGGGGTGGCTTGGTGGCCGGGACTGGAACCTTCGGAGGGCTCATTCATCCGTCACATGTCTGGTGGTCAGTGCTGGCTGTCAGCTGGGACCTCAGCTGGGGCAGAGCCTAGAACGTGGCCTCTCTATGAGGCTTGGGCTTTCTGACAGCATGGTGGCTGGGTAGCAAGGACAAGCATCCCAGGCACGACCTCGCCGTGGAAACCACATAACACCACTCTTGTCACATTGTGTTGATTACCAGTGGATCACTAAGTCCGGCCCTCTTGGAAGATGAGGGGAATTAGACTCCGCCTTTTTTGTTTGTTGCTTGTTTGTATATTTTTGTGTCAGGGGCTCATTCTGTCACGCAGGCTGGAGCGCACTGGCACAATCTTGGCTCATCACAGCCTCAACCTCCCTGGCTCAGGTGATCCTTCCGTCTTAACCTCCTGAGTAGCTGGGACTACAAGTGCGTGCTATAATGCCCGGTTAATTTTTTTATTTTTATTTTTGTAGAGATGAGATCTCACTATGGTGCCCAGGCTGACCTTGAGCTTCTGGGCTCAAGCAATCCTCCCACTTTGGCCTCTCAAATTGCTGGGATTACAGATGTGAACTACTGCGCCCGGGTAGATTCCGCTTTTTAGTGAGGAGAGTGTAAACGAATTTTCAGATATTGAAAAAACCACCAAAGGTTTGGAAGTGGTTGCATGGTTTTGGGGTGACCTGTCCTAACCTGAATTTACTCGGAAGCCCTATTTAATTTTTTTTTTTTTTTTGAGTTGGAGTCTCACTCTGTTGCGCAGACTGGAGTGCAATGGCCGCTCCCGGCCACCGCAGCCTCGACCTGCTGGGC
>NW_007074588.1:0-1412 GCF_000164805.1 Carlito syrichta | reverse complement strand
CTCTCTCTCTCTCTCTCTCTCTCTCTCTCTCTCTCTCGTTCTCTCTCTCTCTCCCCTCCCCCTTCTTGCTTTCAGGACAGGATCTTGCTGTTGCTCAGGCTGCAGTACAGTGGTATGTTCATAGCTCACTACAGCCTCGAACTCCTGGGCTCAAGCAATCCTCCCACCTCAGTCTCCTGAGTAGCTGGGACTACAGGCACACGCCACCACACCTAACTAATGCTTGGATTTTTTGTAGAGACGAGGCCTCACTATGTTTTCTAGGCTAGTCTCAAACTCCTGACCTCAAGCGATCCTCCTGCCTCAGCCTCACAAAGTGCTGGAATTGCAGGCATGAACCACTGTGCCCAGCAGTACATAGTATAGGGTTTTTCACAATGCATGTCAACCCCCATAATATGGTGGTTGTGTTTCTATTCATTGGAATGGGGATATTTGGGAGTACTCGCAGAGAGAGACCCCTTCAAAGTAGCTCCCAACGTAGTGATGCCCTCAAGCTTGAGGAACAGGGGTGACACCTCTCATGGCAGAATACTTTGGCTATAATTGTTATGGGATGGAGTAAGGTAGACTGAGCATTTCAAGATGGACAGAGGTCCCAGGCTCTGAGCCAGAGAGCAGAAACCTTGAGTGCCGGACCCAGATTCAAAGAGCTTGACTCATGTAATTACATCGAATAAAGAATTAAAAGCATGAATATTAGCAAGGAAAAGTTGTGACTATTATTTAGAGGTGATATGATTATGTACCTGGAAAGAGAATCAAGCCAAAAACTATCAGGAGTGAAGATTCAGCAAAGTCCCAGAGTTGCATACTCGATATCCTCAAAGTAACAGGGTGTCAATGTAGAGAGAACTGACTTAGAAAAGAAACAGGAGAAAAGGCCATTGCATTTACTCTAGCAATAATAATGAGGACAATCAAAATATCTTGGAATGAGTTTATCGAGAATAGCCCAAGAATGGCATAGTCCAAGACAACTTAAAACTGCTCCTGGGGCTGGGTATAAAACGTTGGAAGAAATGCTTTTGGGTGGGAAGATTCAATATTAAAAAGTGGGATCCAGGCGAGGTGTGGTGGTTCATGCCTGTAATCTCAGCATTTTGGAAGGCCGAGGAGGGAGGATTGCTTGAGGTCAAGAGTTCGAAACCAGCCTGGGCAACACAGGGAGACCCTTGTCTCAAAAAAAAAACACAGCAACAATAACAAGACGTAGCCAGGCGTGATGGCACATGAACCCTTAGTCTCAGCTACTTGGGAGGCTGAGGTGGGAGGATTGCTTGAGCCCGGGGGGTCAAGGCTGTGGTGAGCTATGATCGTGCCATTTTGCTCCAGCCTGGGCAGCACAGAATGCGTCCCTGCAAAAAAAAAAAGAAAGGAAGGAAGGAAAGAAGGGAGGGAAGGAGGGAGGG
>NW_007074587.1:38221-50526 GCF_000164805.1 Carlito syrichta | reverse complement strand
CGTCGCGCCCGAGCTCATCCTTGGGCGCTGGGAGGGTCGGGCGGACTCCGGGAGCGCGCCTGGGATCCAGCCGCTCGTTCTCCCTGTGCCCCAGGAGCCCCTTGACCCGGGCTCGCGGGTCCTCTCGAACCTGGTGCGGGAGCTGGCGTCCTCAGCCTTGTTTTGGCGCCCTGCCGCAGGAGCCGCTGGCGCGCTCCCCGCCGCAAGCCCACGGTGGGGCTCACCTGGGTCAGCTTGTGTTTTCCTCCTGTGCGGTCTGTGTGCCTCCGAGCCTTGCTGACAGGGGTGTTGTGAGCTTCTGGCCAGTGAGCGTAAAGTCAATTTCTGATTGCGTCTTAATGACATAATGGGTGTCTCCTAGGCTTTGCGGGTATTTAGGAGAGTTTGGTCGCTCTTTCGTGGAGAGCAGTTTTTAGGTGATAGGAATTGGGAGGTCGTCAGGTTCAGCCTCTTCCGACCCTGCCTTCAGCGGGAATCCTTCCAGCTCTGCAGTCTCATGAGGGCTGGCCCAGGGGTAGGGAGTTTTTCTCTGGTGTCAGTCCTCCTGGAAGCCGATCGCTGACCTTGACCTTGCGTTGTGGAGTCACAGATTATACAGATTCCTCTGGGTGACTTGACCATCCTCGGCCTCCCCCCCTTCTTCCCCGGGTCTTTCCTTGCTCCGTGTGGTTTTTTCCTGGTCCTGTGTCATCCTCGTCGCCCTTGGGGATGTGGCCCCCAGGTGTGAGCAGGCTCCGTGGAAGTGGTTGGATAGTTGCCAAGTTCTCAGGCATCCTCTCTGGGCCCTGCTGCAGTTGAGGTCTCCAGCAGGCCGAGTTTTTTGGCATGGTGCTCTGCTGGCTCACAGTGACCTTGCAGTCCACGAGGACTTTCAGGTGAACTGTTGGGAAGCTGGATGTCATTCATTGTGCAGATAATTGCTTGCCTGACCTGGAATGTAAGAATTTGCCTTATCTTTCTTAGATTTTCTCTTGTTCTTTTGGCCCCCAGGTTCGAGCCTGTCACAAGCTGTTACCTAAAACGTAGAAGGTTTAGGAAGTGTACCTTTTAACTTCCTTCAAATTGAAAACACTGACCAGGGTGGAGCCAGGTTCAGTGCTGGGTGGCACGCCTCTGCCCTTCTTTCTAGGATGATATCAGTTGGTAAACATTCAGCCAGAGATCATTACTCTTCCTGGCCTGTAATTCATGACACACCGAGCCTGCCCTCTGAGTGACTAATACAGTTGGGAAATTGTGGCGTGGTGGGAGACATTGACTCTGTAGAATACAGTTTCTTTACAGAAAGATTTTGATGGAGCCTACCAAGTTTTTTAAAGTAAAATATAACTCAATGTACACACTTTATGGCTATGACTGTAATTCACATTTTAAAAATTAGGAAAACATTCCCACACAGTCTATTATTATCTCCACAACTCTGTATTTTACTATTTTTTTTTTTTTTTTTTGAGTTGGAGTCTCACTGTTGCCCAGACTGGAGTGCAGTGGCTGCTCCTGGCCACCGCAGCCTCGACCTGCTGGGCTCCGGCGATCCTTCCGCCTCAGCCTTCCGAGTAGCTGGAACTACAGGCGCGCGCTACCCCGCCCGGCTAAGTTTTGATTTATTGTAGAGATGAGGCCTCACCAAGTTGCCCAGGCGGATCTTGAACCCGCGAGTTCAGGCAATCCACTCAGCTCAGCCTCCCAAAGCGCAGGATTACAGGCTGAGCCACTGAACCCGGCTTTCCTATGTTTTTTTAAACTTGGAAAAAAAATCAGGAATGGGGCAAAGATATCTTCACTTGGAGAGAGAAACAGCAAGACACTGGAAGCATCAGAAGTGAAGGAGGGACCAGGCACAGTGGCTCACACCTGTAATCCCAGTGCTCTGGGAGGCCACAGCAGGAGGATCCTTTGGGCCCAGGAGTGGGAGACCAGCCTGAGAAACATAGCAGAACCTCATCTCTACAAAAAATTATCCAGGCTTGGTGGTGCAGGCCTATAGTTGCAGCTACTCAGGAGCTGAGATAGGAGGATCACTTGAGTCCAGGCTTCAGTGTGTTGGAGTTGTGCCACTGCACGCCAGCCTGGGAGACAGAAAGAGACTCTGTCTAAAAAAAAGAAGGGGGGCGACCCCTTTGGGATCCTTCCCACTGTGGGAGCTTTTCTGTTCTCTTAGTAAATCCTCACTTTTCCGGCGAGACAGAAAAAAAAAGTGAAGTGGGAAGTTGTATAACTAGTCAGTAGGGTTACGGGATTCAGTAGGTCGTGTGGACACAGGGAAACCACGGGGTCCTTGTGTGACACGTCGGAAAGTGGGGAAGACAGGAAGGCTGGGGCTAGTCAGGGCTGACCTTCCCTGCCTGAGCTCTTGGGTGCGGCAAAACCCCAGTGTCTGCCAGAGCACTTCCTGTGTGTCCGGCCCTTGACACTGGTCCTCTGGCCACCATCGCGGCAATGAGGGGCTGAGTCTCGATGTCAAGTCGCTTACTCAGACGAGCGGTGGAGCTGGAGTTCGCATCTGCAGAGCCCACTTGGGAGCAGGCACTACTCGCCGTCGTGGACTTGCGCCTAGGACGCGGGAAGGTTCTGCGCGAGGAGTCCTCTGGGGAGGACATGCTGTGGGTCTGCCAGTTGCGTGCTCTGCGCAGGGCGCAGCTGGGGGAAGGGCAGGCGTCCGCAGTGTCCTTGTTCCTGTTCCCTCGTCTTGGTGCTAGACACGCAGGCTTCTTTCCAGCCACGAGTTTGCACCTTGGCCGGCCTCTCCCAGTCATTTTTGTGGAGATGCTCCGGTGTCTTTTACTAAGGATGACCTGTTTGTTTTTTTGGTCACGACCCATAGTCTCTGTTGTGGGTAGTGGGATCCTCAGCAGTCACTCATTGGGGTGACACGCCGCCCCGTGAGGCTTGTGGAGGAGGAACTGTGCTGCCCTCTGGAGCCCGGCACCCAGGACCCCAGTGGCAGGGCTTCAGTTAGACCCGCCCGCCCCCGGGAGTGGGAAGTATTAACAACCCACTTTGAGAACGAAAGCTCCTTGGTGGCCAGCGGTCTGAGTCACAGGGCACAAGCACAGCCCCACGAGAGGCCCAGCATGCTCTGGGATGGTGGATGCAGGGTGTGGAGGGTTTGGGTGATAGGTGGGCGGAGACGAGGGGTGAGGAGACGGGTCTCTGCAGGGACTGTGAGTGCTTCCTCGCGGTGCAGGGTCGCAGTGCAGGGTCGCCTGTTGGCTTTGGTTTGTCGGAGGCGACCGCAGGGTAAGCCCTGCCTGGGAACTGGCCGGGCTCCAGGGTCCCTCGACTAAAAATAGCCAAGGCTCTGCCACGGCTAATTTTAGCTCTGAGCGCCTGAGAAGTACCTTCTGCCTGTTTCTGGAGGTGTCGGGACTTGCTGGTTCCAGGATTTTTACCTTTCTTGCTTTATCATCAAAAACTGTGTGTGCAGAAAGCGAACCCTCTTATGGGCACCATTTCATTGCAGTCTTGTAGTAACTCGGGCAGACACTCCCGTTTTATTGGAGGTGACTCAGGCTCAGAGAGACTGGAAGTGACCTGCCTGACCGGGTCTTCCCACCGGGAAGTGATAGCCAGCCTCTGGAGGGGCCGCCTCGGCTTCCAGCCCTGGCCCTGCCCCTCTGCCGCCAGTTCGCCCTCTCTGAGCGCCTTGTTTTTGACAAGTTACAAAAGTTAATTCACGGGGCTCTGGGGGGATGGAACTGTGCCATTTCATTCTTGATATCTGGCGGGTAGGTGGTGACTTGCAGTTTCGCTTTCCTCCTCTGGGCTGAGGAACTTCTGGGAAGTTAGAACTTAGCCATTTAGGTTGCTGACAGTCGGGTGGGTAGGTTGGCGTCTCATAGCAAGGACCAATGCTCAGGCGACAGCATCTGCGTGGAGGAGCTCGCCCGGAGGAGGCAGCTCCTCCCGGCGGGCCAGCGTTGGTTCTTGGGTGCCTGCAAACGCAGGACCTTCCTAAGGTAGGAGTTGGAGCTAAACTGGACTGACAATAGCCAGTCATTTTTCTTAGGTTTGATTTCGGAGCTTTTGCAAAGGAAGTTGTCTTTTAGGTAATTAATTACAATATATTTTATTGCTGAGTTGATACTTCTAACCAGTTTATAAGCCATCTGGATAGCTCTAATTTCTAAAAGTTTCTTTTTTTTTTTTTAGATACAGGGTTTTGCTGTCACCTGGGCTGGAGCGCAGTGGTGCAGTCAGACTCACTGCAGCCTTGATCTCTGGGGCTCAAGTGATCCTCCTGCCTCAGCCTTCTGAGTAGCTGGGATTACAGGTTTGTGTTACCAAGCACAGCTGGTCTTTTTTTTTTTTTTTGAGTCGTCTCATTCCATCACCTAGGCTGGAGTGCAGTGGTGGGATCACAGCTCACCACAGCCTGGAACTCTTGGGCTCAGGTGATTCTCCGACCGTAGCCTCCCAGATAACTGGGACTACAGGCATGCGCCACCACGCCCAGCTAATTTTTTGACTTTTTGGTAGAGACGAGATCTTGCTATGTTGCCCAGGCTGGTATTGAACTCCTGGGTTCAAACAGTTCTTTCTCCTCAGCCTCCCAAAGTGCTAGGATTATAGGCGTGAACCACCATGCCCGGCCCTAAACGTTTATCTCTGAGCTAAGGTAGTCAGAAGACTTCGTGAACATAAATAATTCAAAATTATTGAAATATTAGGTAAGTTTTACTTCCAAGGAAAAACATCACTTTTTCATCTTTTATCCTCCTGAGATTTTAGGCGTGAATTTCTACCTAAGGCACTACTTTTGAAAAGACAGATAGCTGTGAGACCTTCCCTTGAGAGTTTGTGGAGGACTAAGAATAGTGTTTGTTTTGTACAGTATCCTATTCTAAGTGGAAACACATGTATGACAAAAAGGCACAGTTTGCTAATACCTGGAGTTTCTAATGTGACTTCAGATCTCTGAAGTTTTCTAAAGATAGCACAGTAGTTTTGCCCAGGAACATGACATCAGATAAGCTTCCACGTTAAGAAGAGTTCCCCCTGAAGAACTTCGTAGTAACTTAGATGGACTTAGAGTCTAAAATACTCAGTGATCTATCGCAGAAACAAAGAGCTGAGTACCACAGTATCACTTATAAGTGGACCTTGAGCAATGATCATAATACTATAAGAAAGAGATTGGCAGTAGTGGGAAACTGCCCGGGGGTGGGGAACACCTCATCATCAAGGGCACCTGCACAGTGAACATTTGTATACCCAACCCTGAATTGTACCCCCCATCTTTTTTTTTTTTTGAGTTGGAGTCTCACTTGGTCACCCAGACTGGAGTGCAGTGGCCACTTCTGGCCACTGCAGCCTCGCCTCCTGGGCTCCGGCGATCCTTCCGCCTCAGCCTTCCGAGTAGCCAGAATTACAGGCGTGCGCTACCGCGCCCGGCTGAGTTTTGGATTTTCTGTAGAGATGAGGTCTCGCTGCCCAGGCGGGTCTCGAACCTGTGGGCTCAGGCAATCCACTCACCTCAGCCTCCCAAAGGCGCGGGTTTACAGGCTGAGCCACTGAGCCCGGCTGTACCCCCCATCTTTGACAATTAAAAAAAAAGATTTCTCCTTGGATTCCCAAGGTATTAATGAGAATTTGGGCAGTTGTGTCAGTGAAAATACCAGAATTATGGGCCGATTTGTGTTTGAATTCGCTGATCATAGCTATTTTTAACCTTCAGTGTGCAAAGAATTACCAGGGGAGCTTGTTAAAAATGCACATTCCCAGTCGGGCTCGGTGGCTCAGCCTGTAATCCCACGTCTTGGAAGGCTGAGGTGAGTAGATTGCCTGAGCCCGCGGGTTTGAGACCCGCCTGGGCAACTAGACAAGACCTCATCTCTACAATAAATCAAAAAATCAGCTGGGCGTGGTAGCGCGCGCCTATATTTCCAGCTACTTGAAAGGCTGAGGCGGAAGGATCGCCGGAGCCCAGCAGGTCAAGGCTGCGGTGGCCGGAAGCAGCCACTGCACTCCAGTCTGGGTGACAGAGTGGGACTCCAACTCAAAAAAAAAAAAAAAAAATGCACATTCCCAAGACTGTCTTCTCCAGTCTGGGCAGGGCCTTGGAAGCATATTTTGCGGCCAGGTGTGGTGGCTCACGCCTGTCATCCTAGCATTTTGGGAAGTGGAGGTGAGAGGGTTGCCTGAGCCCAGGGGTTTGAGACCAGCCTGGGCAACTTGGTGAGACCTTGTCTCTACAATAAATAGAACAAAAGAAACACGTGTCTTGGAAAACACCAGCCGGTTTTCGTGATATGTGTTTTATATAACTTCTCTGAGCGATGAAAATAAACCTGAAGTTAGGAAGCTTTTCTCCTTGTGTTTAGAGTCTTGGGAGCTTTCGATTTGGAACTCAGCAGTAGATGAAACGCCCTCGGTCTCTGTGTCCTCCAGGGGCACAGATGGCGTGGAGGCTGGCGGTGGCAGTCCTCAGCCCCGAGGGTGCGTCAGAATGGCCAGGAGCAGGTGCAGAAGTTTCAGATACAGAAGATCTGGGACAGGGCCTGAGAACCTGCGTTTTTAATGTTCCTAACAGGTCTGGGTGATGCCGATGCTCCGGTCCAAGGACTGCACTTTGAGTGTGGTTAGTTTGTCATTAGGGGCACACTGCGGGGAAAATGCCAAAGCTCTGGCTTCACTTTGGCAGGTGTGATGCGTGGACTGAGCACCTGGGGAGGTGGGGCTGACAGAAGTAAGAGCCTCTGTCCTCAGCATGGCCACAGTTTTGGTGAATCTTGCTGATAAAGTAGTCGGTGGGATCACCCACATTCCGGTAGTAGATAGTTAAGAGATGAGGTCTCAGTCTGTGTCTAAAAATGTGGCAGTGGCGTGATCATAGCTCCCTGTAGCCTCAAACTCCTAGGCGCCAGCAGTCCTCCCGCCTCAGCCTCCCAAGTAGCTGGGACTTCAGGTGAGTGCCACTGTGCCTGGCTAATTTTTTTGTTTTTGTAGTGAAGGGGAGCCTTGCTCTGTTGGTCCTGGACTCCTGGCCTCAGTGGGTCCTCCCACCTCGGTCTCCCAAAGTGCTGGGATTACAGGTGTGAGCCGCTGTATCAGAAAGATGTTTCTTGTTTTTAAAAATCAAGTGCAAATAGCTGAGTTTATGCATATTACATTTGCGTAGAATGGGTGACATTGGGCTTCCTGGCCTGGTCAGGGCTTGTTTTCTCCTCTCTTTTGGGTCCTACTCAAGCCTTCTCGGAGCTGCCTGTGCTGTCCACCTCAGGACTCTCTCAGCCTCAATGTACATGATTGGCACTTACAAATATGTATCTCGTGTCCTGTTTCAATACGACAGACCAAAGGTGACTTGGAATCTCTATGCTTGTTTTTTCTTATCCATAAGCGGAAATGTCTTTCTACTTTTGGGATTGTTTTGGCCTCAGCGTTTTGCTGTGTGGTTTTTTGTTTAAAAACGACAGATAATGCATGGTATGGCTCTCATCTAAAAAAGGATGGGGGAATGATTTTCTTCCAGCAGAGGAAGCTTCATTTCAGAATGAGTGCCTGAATTGCACTTGCCAGCTTGGGAAGGTGCGTCCGCTCACTGCCCGGTGTGAGCATCCAGATGGTAGTGTCAGAAATGCGGTGTCTGTCTGCTCTGCTTGTGGCGTCCTGATGATGTTTTATCGTGCGCGGGTTCTATCTGTGTTCTTAGATGTGAGCATTATGAAAGCAGAGAAATTGGCCTTAAAAAACATGTGCAGCAGCTACCTGTCTGGCGCTTACGGAGACGTGGGAGGTGCTGTGCCCCTGGGTGCTGTGGTCCTGGCCAAGGCAGAGATGGGAACAGGGACACAGGTTCAGGCGGGAGGTCGGGACGGCAGCGGAGAGCGGTCGTGGGCCTTTGTGATGCTACTGAGCAAGCCAATGGGCATTTGTTGATGATGGAGGGAAGAAGAACTGAAACCACAGGCGCCCTCAGTAGGCTCGTTTGGCCTGGGGTTTGGCAAAATTATATATTTGGTCCTGCAGGTTCTCGCACAGCGCCTTATCTCTCTGGGGGAAGGAGTTTAAATTGCATCTTGAGAATAATTGTAAATGCTGCTTCTTGACCTGGAGATGTAGATGTCCAGTCTTTAGAAGGTCGAGGCCAGTTCAGGGTGGTGGTGGCCACCTTGATGAAGTCGGGAGTTGTCTTTAGGGGCTCTGGGAACCCCTATCTAGGGACAGGTTGTGAGTCCAGCTTCCTTAGAGCCGCGCCTTCGTCTGCCAGTCGGTGGCAGGAGGGGATGGGGGGTGTGTGGAGCTGGGCCTGAGTGGTTGGTCCCAGGTTCTGGGGACAGCAGAATGGAAGGGTGGCCCCGTTTCACAAGAAGTTACTTCCTCTGGAATTCCAGTGTGTTCGTGTTCTCCATCAGCCTGCATTTTAGCCACACTCTGGGGGTGCAGATGGTAGACTCACTGTTCCTGGGGTTGGCAGGTGACAGATAACGTGGGGGCGACAGAGCCCAAGTGGGTCCAGTGTCCACCCTCAGGGAAAAGGCTAGACAGCGAAAGTTTTAGGGTTGGGTCTGCATGTACGCAGAATGACCAGGCCAGGGAAATTCTCCTCCCTATCAGATCGGTGTGGGTTGTATGAGCTTTGGACTTCGTGGAAGAAGAAGGAAGGCTGGGGAGTAAGGAAGCAAGCTGCTTGTGACTTTGGTGGAAGCAGACCCTTGCCACCAGCAGCCTGTTTCTGAAGCTCACGACTTCGTTGTTGAGATTTACAAGAATAGAAAGCGCGCCTGTCCGTGTCCAACGACCTGGTTCCCTATTCTCCAGGAGGCGTGATCGCCTACATCAGCTCTTCCAGCTCCGCCTCCAGCCCCGCCTCCTGTCACAGCGAGGGCTCCGAGAACAGCTGCCTGTCCTCCTCCTCCGTCCCGTCTTCTCCGAACAGCTCCCACTCTGACGCCAATGGCAACCCCAGGGGCGGGGACCTCGCCGGCATCGAAGGCATCCTGAAGGGCGATCGGCTCGACTGCCCCATGAAGACCGGCAAGTCCGGCGTTCCCGGGGTGACCAAGAGTCACAGCGGGGTGACAAGTGAGTTGCTGTCGTTTTGTAGGGTTGCGGCGGGGCGTTGCAGGGGTCGACACGGTTGACTTTTCACGGGGCGGCGGGGGCGTCATGTTTCGTTTCTGGGTGTGCCGTTTCTTCCCTTTCAGGCCTCCCAGATCAGTAGTTAGGGAAGAAAGCAGGGGTGACCTGGAGGCCGCAGTCGGGCATCATCCTGGCGTCTTGTCTCAGAGCGAGGGGGTGGCTCTCCCCTCTGCCTGGCCTGTTCCCTCCGGGGTGCCCCTCCTGCCACATCGTCACGGGTGCCTTCTGGACTGCCAGGGCCGAACCTGGCTTCTAGGACAGAGTACTGCTGGTTGTGGGAAGGGTTGACTGCCATGCAGTGGGGGTGAGGAAGCACCGCAGGACTGGAAGGGGGGGGGAGTGGGTGGCGGACGTGGCCCCCACAGGGCTGGAGTGGGGGTCCGCGGGGGGCGGGTCCGTTGGCTCCTGTGGTGAGCTGAGCTCCCAGCTGCGCCTGGGGACGGCCCTTTGCACCTCTTATGGCTCGACTTCTCTGCCTGAAGTCCTGATTTTTATCCAGCTGGTGTAAGGTGACTCTCAATTCACCCAATTTCAGCGTATCTTACAAATCGGCAGGAAGGGGAAAACCCAGCTGGTGAGGTTCTTTTGGCAGTACTGTGAGCTGTGTTTAAAAGAAAATGGGATTACCTGTGATTGGTTAGTTGAATGTAACGATTTTTCATTTACAATGTGAAAGGAGATGTGTGTCTTTTTAAAGCACTTGCAAGCTGACAGGAACAAAATAGGGAGTTGGAAGGAAAACCAGGAAAGTGCGCTCCAGCGTGTGTCTCTTGTGCCCTAGAGTTCAGTGGCATGGTCCTGCTGTGCAAGGTCTGTGGGGACGTGGCCTCGGGATTCCACTATGGCGTTCATGCCTGCGAAGGCTGCAAGGTAAAGCCTGCGTGCGTGTCTAGCTGTGGACTCGGGCTCTGGAAGCGGGGGCGGGCCTGCCAGTTGGCATGACTGGTCATCAGGAAGGAGAGAGAACTCGGCTGTGCTTCTTGAGTAAAAGGCACTTGATGCGTACCTTGTTTTGAGAAATGTTCTTAACCTAGTGAACATCATCTGCTCTTTCAAACATGCCTCCGGCGTGAAGCCAGTGTACCAGACGCCCATTCGTTAACCTGTCAGGCATTGTTTAGGAGCAGAGACACTGTGAGGAAGAGACATGGCCCTCCTTGTGTCTTTCTGGAATTTAGGGGTTTCTGTTTGTTTGTTTTTTGAGTCAGAGTCTTACTCCGTAGTCCAGGCTGAAGTGCAGTGGCATGCTCACGGCCACCCCAGCGTTGACCTGCTGGGCTCTGGTGATTCTTGCTGCCTCAGCCTTCCAAGTAGCTGGAACTACAGGCACATGCCATCACGCCTAGCTAATTTTTTGATTTATTGTAGAGACAAGACCTCACCAGGTTGCCCGGGCTGGTCTCGAACCCCTAGACTCAGGCAGTCCTCTCACCTTGGTCTCCCAAAGTGATGGGATTACAAGCTTGAACCATCACACCCAAGCAATCAGGGTGGTGTTTTTTTTTTTTGAGTCAGAGTCTCATTCTGTCGCCCAGACTGGAATGCAGTGGACACTGCAGCCTTAACCTACTGGGCTCAGGCTATCCTTCCACCTCAGCTTACAAGTTGCTGGAACTACAGGTGTGTGCCATCACACCCGGCTAATTTTTTTTTTTTTTTTTTGAGTTGTGGTCCCACTCCGTTACCCAGGCTGGAGTGCAGGGGCACGCTCACGGCCACTGCAACCTCAACCTACTGGACTCTGGCGATGCTTCTGCTTCAGCCTTCCAAGTAGTCAGAAGTACAGGCATGGGCTACCATGCCCGGCTAACTTTTTGATTTGTTGTAGAGACGAGGTCTCGCTAAGTTGCCCGGGCTGGTCTTGAACCCGCAGGCTCAGGCAGCCTATTCACCTCAGCCTCTCAAAGTGCTGGGATGACAGGCTGAGCCACTGAGCCTGGCCTCATTTTTTGATTTATTGAAGAGGTGAGGTCTCGCCAAGTTGTCCAGGCTGGCCTCGAACCCCTGGGCTCAGGTACTCTTTTTACTTCCACCTCCCAAAGTGCTGGAACTACAAGTGTGTACTACCACACCCAGCTGATTTTTTGAATTATTGTAGAGACGCGGTCTTGCCAAGTTGCCCAGACTGGTCTTGAACTCCTGAATCCAGGCAGTCGTCTTGCCTCTGCCTCCCAGAGTGCTGGAATGACAGGTGTGAGCCACTGCACCTGGATCAATCACGTTTTTAAGAATCTGTCATTAAGCCAGGTGCGGTGGCTCATGCTTGTAATTCCAGAGCTGGTGGGTTCGAGACCAGCCTGGGCAACATGGCAAGACCTCGTGTTTATAGTAAATCAAAAAAATTAACTGGGCGTGGTGGCACACGCCTGTAGTTCCCGCTACTTGAGAGGGCGAGCCAGAAGGATCACCTGAGCCCAGCAGGTGATGGCTGCAGCGGCCGTGGGCGTGCCACCACACTTCAGCCTGGGCAACAAAGTGAGACTCCAACTCACAAAAAAAAAAAAAAAGAATTCATCATTCCATGTGTCAAGAGTTTTGGAATTTGGTTACAAGAATGAGATGGAAAATGTGGCCGCAGGCAAGCTCTGGTGACAGGGTGAAGTGTGGTTGTGACAAGGGGCACTTGGGATGATCACCGAGACCCCGAGGGAGAGTGTTCCATTTGGCTGGAAGGTGTAGGAGCCTGGTCACACCAGCAGGCATCTGGGCTTGCTCTGAGTGCAGTGCTCGTTGCCCCGTCCTAAGCCAGGCATGTCCTGGGTAGCTGGTCGGGTATGCGTGGCGCCCGGCGGAGGTCACTGGGCGTCTTGGAAACGCGTGGGTCCGTCTTCCTTTTGCGCAGGGCTTCTTCCGGAGGAGCATCCAGCAGAACATCCAGTACAAGAAATGCCTGAAGAATGAGAACTGCTCCATCATGAGGATGAACCGGAACCGGTGTCAGCAGTGTCGCTTCAAGAAGTGTCTGTCCGTGGGGATGTCGAGGGACGGTACGTTCCAGGGCCGAGTGTCGGTCCTGGGTCTGGAGGGTGGCCCGCTGGCCACCAAAGCCCCTGTGCTTAGGGCGAAGCCAGCTTCAGAAAGCTCATTCTCGTGCCCCGGGAGACACCAGACTCCTCAAAATCACATTTCAGCACCATCATCCCACAGCTTTGGTTCCCCCCCTTTTTTTTTTTTTGAGTTGGAATCTCACTCTGTTGCCCAGACTGGAGGGCAGTGGCCGC
>NW_007074587.1:30455-38021 GCF_000164805.1 Carlito syrichta | reverse complement strand
GGCTCATTTTTTGATTTATTGTAGAGATGAGGTCTCGCCAGGTTGCCCAGGCGGGTCTTGAACCCGTGGGCTCAGGTGGTCCACTCACCTCAGCCTCCCAAGACACGGGATTACAGGCTGAGCCACCGAGCCCGACTGATTCCCCTTTTTTTATTGTTGCTTATAAAAAGATGCGTTTTTTTCCACGCAGTTTGATGAATTTGTATTTGTCCTTTATGTAGGAATCTTTGGCTCTTTGGTTTTGATTTCTTAGCATTACTGAGGAATCCACTTTTTCTTCTTTTTGCTTTTTTTAGTTACTTTCATTTTGTTAAAAATTTTTTAAAAGAGATGGGGTTTTGTTCTGCTGCCCAGGCTAGGGTGCAGTGGTGTGATTATGGCTCACGGCAGCCTCAAATTCTTGGGCTCACGTGATCCTCCTGCCTCAGCCTCCCCAGTAGCTGGAACTACAGGTACGTGTCACCACACTTGGCTAGTTTTAAAGTTTTTTGTAGGGGTGGGGTCTTGCTATGTTCCCAGGGTAGTCTCAAGCGGCCCTCCTGCCTTGGCCTCCCAGAGTGCTGGGATTGCAGGCATGACCCTCCATGCCGGCCTCATTTCGTCCTTTTTTTTTTTTTAGTAAGAGTCTCACTCTCACTTATGCTAGAGTACAGTGGCATGCTTCTGGCCACCACAGTCTCAATCTGCTGGGCTCAGGCGATCCTTCCACCTCAACCTTCCAAGTAGCTGGAACCACAAGTGTACACCACCATGCTTGGCTAATTTTTTTGATTTATTGTGGAGACAAGGTCTCGCCACATTGCCCACGCCGGTCTCGAACCCTGAACTCAGGCAGTCCTCTCGCCTCTGCCTCCTAAAGTGCTGGGATTACAGGCGTGAGCCACTGCGTGTAGCTCATTTCTTTCTAACGTGAACTCTCTCTCTCACTTTCCCAGCCCTGAGGTGGTAATGTTTCTCTTGGGGCTGGAGATGCCGCGGGAAAGAGCGTCAGGGTCTGGGGTAGAGAAGATGCTGTGCCGACTTGTGGGACTGTGTGTGCGCGATGCCAGGGGGAGAGGGACGTGTTTTGGGGTAGTCTCTTTGGCTTTGAGTCACGTCACAGAGAGGTGTGAGGTTTTCAGAAGGATTGGTCCAGCAGGGCTAGTTCGGAATGACCTGGAATTCACTTCCTGTTTGTCTAGGGGGGAGAGTCCCTGAAGCAGTCGCCTAGTGGTTACACTAACTAGCATCTTGCCGACACAGATCTAGGGTATTGCAGCAAGGAGTTTCGGGAACAGCAGGTGTCAGCAAGTGACGTTTTGTTTCTGTATTTTTTTTTTGGGTAGCACTAAGAGGTACTCGTGCTATAAACATGTCACTCGGTATTATGATTGCCCCAAAAGAGCAAAACTGGCCATCATTTGTGAGGAAGGGGTAGAGGTGAAGTCTGAGACATGATGACATTGTCTGTCTTGTTCGTGACAATGTCAGAGGCTAGGTGAGGTCAGTACGGCTTTCTGGGTGGCTGTATTGACTCTTTATCCTCTAATAAATATGAGACTCGAAGACTTTTCATTCCCTCAGAGATAGAATTGTTGGAGGCAGGGCACCTTCTAAGATTGACTTCTAAAAGTATGGAGAACGACTGATCTCATTTTTACTTATTTCATTGATTTTAATTAAAGCCCAGCAAGTTGGCTTGCCAGTAACTGCATTTCTATTGATTGTGGCATTTTTTTTGAGTTGGAATCTCACTCTGTCGCCCAGACTGGAGTGCAGTGGCCGCTCCCGGCCATCGCAGCCTCGACCTGCTGGGCTCTGGCGATCCTCCCGCCTCAGCCTTCCAAGTAGCTGGAACTACAGGCGCGCGCCACCACTCCCGGCTAATTTTTGATTTGTTGTAGAGATGAGGTCTTGTCAAATTGCCCAGGCGGGTCACGATCCCGCGGGCTCAGGCAATCCACTCACTTCGGCCTCCCAAAGTGCTGGGATTATAGGCTGAGCCACCGAGCCCGGCCGTGGCATTTTTTTAAAAAAAGATTTTCTTTTTTAAGAAACTGGAAGAGAGCAGATAATTTAATAGTTGGGTCTTGAGAATAAGGTTGCCACAGTGGCGTGGCAAGGTTCAGATGTCTGGGGAGTGATGGTACCCACCAGGTTCCGTTAATGTAATGGGTGTGGGCAGCCAAAATCCCACAGGCCCCCTGGGGAACACAGCCCCGGGCTTTGTTAATGAGGTGCTGGGGAGTGACACCGGTCTGCTTCAAGCTGTGGTTTTTGTTCGTCGATTTCGTATTTTATTTTATTTTTATTTTTTATTTTTGAGTTGGAGTCTCACTCTGTCGCCCAGACTGGAGTGCCGTGGCCACTCCCGGCCACTGCAGCCTTGACCTGCTGGGCTCCGGCGACCCTTCCCCCTCAGCCTTCCAAGTAGCTGGAACTACAGACGCGTGCTACCACGCCCAGCTAATTTTTGATTTATTGTACAGATGAGGTCTCACCAAGTTGCCCAGGTGGATCTCGAGCCCGCGGGCTCAGGCAATCCACTCACCTCAGCCTCCCAAGGCGCGGGATTACAGTCTGAGCCACCAAGCCCGGCTCGATTTCATATTTTAAAAAAGAATTCATATTTCTTCTTAAATTTTGCTTGTAAAATACCCAGTAGGTATGTCTTCATTTTGAGCTTCATTTGGGGAGAAAAATGGAAAATTCTTTCTCCCTCTCCACCTCCTTTGGTGCGCGAAGCCCAGCAAGTTTAGAAGACTGGGACGGAGGCTTGTGACATACTCTTTGCCTGTGTGACTAGAGGGTCTGGCCGTCAGAGGTAATTTTGTGTTGTTCTTTCATATTTGGTGATGAACGTGGATGCTGAATGCCTTTTTTTTTTACTAGCTGTTCGGTTTGGTCGCATTCCTAAGCGCGAAAAGCAGAGGATGCTCATCGAGATGCAGAGTGCAATGAAGACCATGATGAACAGCCAGTTCGGTGGCCACCTGCAGAGTGACGCCCTGGTGGAGCGTCCCGAGCAGACGGCCTTACCCATCCAGGAGCAGCTGCGACCCAAGCCCCCGCTGGAGCGGGACAGCGCCAAAAGCTCTCCTCCCCCGTCTTCCGACTTCGCCAAGGAGGAGGTGATCGGCATGGTGACCAGAGCCCACAAGGACACCTTCATGTACAATCAAGAGCCACGCGAACACTCTGCCGAGAGCATGCCACACCCGAGGGAACGGGCTCCCACTCACGTGGAGCCGTACAGTTTAAACCATGAGCGCTGTGGCGGCGGGCTTGGCGGCCATTTTCCCCGCAGCGAGAGCCAGCAGCAGCTCAGTGGACAGTACAAAGGGAGGAACGTGATGCATTACCCAGATGGGCACGCTGTCTGTCTGGCAAATGGACATTGTGTGAACTTCTCCAATGCTTATACTCAAAGAGTATGCGATAGAGCGCTGGTGGATGGATTTTCTCAGAATGAGAACAAGAATGGCTACCTGTGCAACACTGGCGGGAGAATGCACCTGGTATAGTGAAATCTGTTTTTTACTCACCTTGAATCAAGGAAAGCCTTGGTGGTTTTCTTTCCCCCAGGGGATATACCAACCTAGGGGGCGGGCGGTGTCAGGAAACCTGCGAGACTTACAGAATCAATTTTGTACAGTATTTTAGGCCACTTTTTATTTTTTGTTTTTGAGTCAGAGTCTCACCCCTGTCATCCAGGATGGAGTGCAGTGGCACACTCATGACCACCGCAGCCTTGACCTGCTGGGCTCAAGTGGTCCTTCTGCCTCAGCCTTCCAAGTCACTGGAACCATAGGTGCGCGCCGTCACGCCCAGCTAATTTTTTGATTTGCTGTCGAGACGAGGTCTCGTCATGTTGCTTGGGCTGGTCTCGAACCGCTGGGCTCAGACAGTTCTCTTGCCTTGGACTCCCATAGTGCTGGGATTACAGGCATGAGCCACCGCACCCGGCAGCTCAAATAATTTTAATCAACATCATTTGTTGAATGACCTGACCTCATTTGGAGCTGGGTACGGGCATGTGATTTGGCCAATACTGTGCTCGGGATTAGTACTTTATGGGAATGACGATTCATGTGGAATTGGTCCTTTAATTCTTGGAAATCCCTTGGAAATGTAAGCATTCTGATTAATTAGTACCTTACTAGCCTGGGATTTTCTCAAAGGGCTGATCTCTGATTTTGCCATAGTCAGAAATGCTTTGATTTCTATAGAAAGAGTTTTTCTTTTTTTAAAACTATTATAATACGAAAAGGTCTTTGGATGTAGAACACAGATGTTTTATTGTTTGAGAATTTAGGAGCAATTTAGGAGCAATTTAATAGACCGGTTTCTGAGGATTTTCTCAGACTTCATCCTATGAGATGAATTAATCTTATTCATGTCATTCAAGTCTTTTTCCCCTCAAATACAACATTTTGCATGAAAGTACAGTGTTCGTATTCAGCCAAAATGTTGTCAAAAACAACGGGCCTTACCAGTTCCAGGTTAAGCCCTGCAGTCCTTAGGTAGCGCTTGGTATTTTCTACTGTCAGGGAATTGCAATCTTCCTTTTTTCATTTTCAAGATAGTTGACTCTCCCTCAGTCTTCATGCTTCCCTTTTTGTTGGTTGCAAGTACTTGATTCTGTGGCCCGAGTGCTTTGCTAGGTTCAGGGCTGCCTTGTAGCTCACAGAGGGACGGGTCCTATAGGCGTTGAGAGTCTGATGTCATGCGACACCCCCTGGTTTTCTAGCCAGCCAGGAGCGTGCGTGGCTTTTGTGACAGTGTGGAGGCCGACGTTGCCGGTGCTGGAGTAGCGGGTGCACGCTTGGGAACCTTGGCGTTCTCAGAGCCTGGCGGCCCCCAGCGCTCCCCACCCATCCCCGTTGGTAGGTGCGCCTTGTCTCTTTGCCAGTGGCTCCTGCTTGAACAGGTGGAAGGCGTGGTCATGCCCTGGTTTTTCAATAAATGGTCAGTGACCAAAACACCAAAACCAAAACGAGGCACCTCATTGTCTTTTCCTCTTGCAAGTTACACTGTTGTGATTCTCCCTACTAGTTAGGGGAGTTGTGAAGGGTTTACTAGGTGTGGGTTGGGTCTGGGCCTGTGACTTGTAGCCGTGTTTGGTTCAATCACTCAGTCTCTTAGAGTCCCGTTAACTCATCTAAGAAATAGAAATTATAATCTCCCATGACCCACTGGGCTGAGAATTCAATGTATGTGCATGAGTATGTGTGGAAAACCATAAGGCGCTTGAGACCAGCAAACGGCGTGCGGCGGCATCAGTGCTGAAAAATCAGCTCAAGCCTGTGTGGCGGGTCCATGGAACAGGTTGTTGCTGGTGGCATTTTTGCCTAGGCCACTTTTTTTGTGATAGTATGCTAGTTGCTGTTTAACCGGCTGCCAAGAGGCTTTCTGTAGTGAGGCAGGTAGTGCAGGGACAGGGATTGATAGCAGGAGATTTCACTTGTTGGGGTTACCTGTGTGTCGGGGTATCTGGTGGTGAAGAGGCCGCCTTGGAGACTTCTCGCCACCTCTCCCAGTGGTAAGAGGTGCCCTGTGCTGTGTACACTAGGTCTGCCCGATGAGTAAGTCTCCGTATGTGGGTCCTCACAAGTCGGGCCATGAAATCTGGGAAGAATTTTCCATGAGCTTCACGCCAGCAGTGAAGGAAGTGGTGGAGTTTGCAAAGCGGATTCCTGGGTTCAGAGACCTCTCTCAGCACGACCAAGTCAACCTCCTGAAGGCGGGGACGTTTGAGGTAAGTGTTCTTTATCCTGAACACTGAGGCAGGCGGGGGTTTATTTCCTGAGTGTTTCCTTCTTTTCTAAGAAAGTACCTGTAGTCCAGAGTGTGAAACTGTCAAGAAAAGAATAACCTCCTTGGGGCGTGGGGAAGAGACCAGGCGATTCTGGAGTCCTTGGGATTGGAAATGCAGGTGCACGCACACCCCTGCGTGTCCAGCATTGTTTTCAAGTGTGAACTTTGCCCGAAAGTTTCTCAGAGTGTAGGTGCATCCTGACAGCCTAGCCTGGCGTTGACTGCGGTCAGCACAGAATATAAGAGGCAGCTAGCACCTCGATTTTGTCTTCCAGGACAGTGTAGACTGTTAAGGGGTCTTGCGCACCACCCCAGATCCTCTGCCCCACCTTGCTTCAGGACTCTTGGCTGTGCTTCCGCTCTGCTTTTCTTGGGGGCTGTGTCCTCCCTGGGAGGGGGCGGCCCTTGCTGCCAGCTTGAGCGGGACATGGTGCGAAGGGCCTGGCCGGCTGCTGCTGGGCATCTTCCCTTCTCGTCTGCCTGGGGCTTCCCGTGGCTGTGTGGTGTGTGAGGCCCTGGGACCAGCTCGGGCTCCCTGAAGCAAAACTCTGAAACTCAGGCTGGTGGGGGAGCCGGGGTCTGGTGGGCCAGGGCTTTCCATTCGAGCAGCGGGAGGAGGGAGCCCGGGATGTGTCTTCGCCAGCTCTCCCAGGGCTGACTGTCGTGGAGGGCTCCGGGGCTGGGGGTGGGGCGCTGTCCACCGACTGGGTTTGGATGTCAGCTCAGCTGGGTGCTTAGAACTGTTGTGCTGGTTGGCTCGCTTTCCCGGTGCTGTCTGGCTGGCATCCCTCTGCTGCGTTTGCCTCTGGTGTCTGGTGTTTCCAAGTGTTGCTGCCTTGCAGTGTTGCTCTTTGACTTAGGGATCAGAGACCCTGTGGTGTACTTGGTAGCCACGAGGTTTTCTTTTGAGTTGGAGTGTCACTCTGTCACTCAGGTTGGAGTGCAGTGGCATGCTCATGGCCACCACAGCCTCGACCCGCTGGGCTCAGGTGATCTTCCACTTCAGCCTTGCAAGGAGCTGCTGGAACCACAGGCGTGTGCCACCGTACCCAGCTAATTTTTTGATTTATTGTAGAAAGGAAGTCTCATTAAGTTGCACAGGTCTCGAATCCCTAGGCTCAGGCATTCCTCTCACCTCTCCCTCCCAAAGTGCTGAGATTACAGGCGTGAGCCACTGCCCGGCCCAAGAGTTTCTTTAATACCTTTGGCCAGGGCCTAGTTCTAAAATTTTGGGCATTATTGCTCTCTTTAATCTTATTTTTGCATTTCAGAATCTCTGTTGATAGTTAGTTTCAGAGTCTTATGGGACTCAAGTATTTTGCCATTGGTGACTAGAATTGCTTTTGATATTCTTTTTGGAGTGTTTAGTGCTTTGGTAGAGAATTTGCCTTAGGAAAGTTGTTCTTATCCTGGCATGGTAGCCTGGGCATGGTGGCCCACACCTGTAGTTCCAGCTACTCAGGAGGCTGAGGCAGGAGGATCGCTTTAGCCCAGGAGGTCAGTGCTGCAGTGAGCTACGATGGCACCTCTGCACTCCAGCCTGAGTGTCAATAGAAGGCCATGTCTCTTTAAAAAAAAGAAAAAGAGGCCAGGCTCGGTGATTCAGCCTGTCATCCCAGCACTTTGGGAGGCTGAGGCGAGAGGATTGCCTGAGCCTGTGGGTTCGAGACCAACCCGGGCAACTTGACGAGACCTCGTCTCTACAATAAATCAGAGATTAGCCAGGTGTGGTAGCATGCTCCTGTAGTTCTGGCTACTTGGAAGGCTGAG
>NW_007074587.1:14518-30435 GCF_000164805.1 Carlito syrichta | reverse complement strand
AAAAAAAAAAAAAAAAAAAAAAAGAAAAACAAAATGATTCTGGCTGAAAGTAAATTCATTTTTTTTCCTGAGTTAGAGTCTTACTCTGTCACTCAGGCTGGAGGACAGCGTTATGCTCCCGGCCACTGCAGCCTTGATCTGCTAGGCTCCGGTGATCCTTCTGCCTCAGCCTTCCAAGTAGCTGGAACTACAGGCACGCACCACTGCGCCCAGCTAATTTTTTGATTTATTGTAGAGATAGGTCTCTCCAAGTTGCCCAGGCTGGTCTCGAACCTGTGAGCTCAGGCAGTCCTCTCACCTCGGCTTCCCAAAGTGCTGGGATTATAGGCGTGAGCCCCTGCACCCGACCAAATTCAGTTCTTTTATAACATTTGCACGGGGACGTTTTGTAACTGATTTGAATACCTTTAAGTTATTTTTTAGTGTTGCTCTTAAGCCGTTTTCTTTTCCAGGTTCTAATGGTGCGGTTTGCGTCCTTATTTGACGCCAAGGAGCGCACGGTTACCTTCCTGAGTGGAAAGAGGTACAGTGTGGATGATCTGCACTCGATGGGTGCCGGGGACCTCCTCAACTCCATGTTCGAGTTCAGTGAGAAGCTGAACGCCCTCCAGCTCAGCGACGAGGAGATGAGCTTGTTCACGGCTGTGGTCCTGGTGTCCGCAGGTAAGCACGCTGGCTCACGGTCAGGTGGCAGCCAGTGTGCAGTGACCGCCTGGGTGCAGGTGGCTGGGTTACACAGGGGCGGAGGCCTTGGGGCCTTGCGGAGTCACGAGACCCTGCTCTTTTTGCATAATCAGTTGTTCCACCGAGAAAGTAAAGCCACGGTGCTGCAGGAAGAAGCCATGCACCGACCACTCTTAGACTTGAGTTTTTGCTCATCGTTTTTCCAAGTCTAAGTCTTTATTTCATGGGTTTATGTTTGGAGCAGTGGGTATTTCCAGGTAGGTGCTTCTATACAAATCTAAGTTCTAATTAAAATACAGTGTGGTTTACTTTAAATGTTAAAAACGTCCAGAGGTATCAGTATGGCTTGTCGCAAAGGTAGGTGAGTTATGAGTTGTAGGCTGTAGCCCAGCTCTGCCATTGAATTTTCTGTGTGACTTGGGTAATTTTATCCTTTTCAGTCTTGGATTCTTCATCCGGTCAAAGGAAGAGATAGGCTGGGCTCGGTGGCTCACTCCTGTAATCCCAGCACTTTGGGAGGCCGAGGCAGGAGGATTGCTTGAGCCGAGGAGTTTGAGACCAGCCTGGGCAATATAGTGAGACTTTTGTCTGCACAAAATATAAAAACAATTAGCTGGGTGTGGTGGTGCATGCCTGTAGTCCTGGCTTCTTGGGAGGCTGAGGCAGGAGGATCGCCTGAGCCCAGGAGGTCGAGGCTGTAGTGAGTCATGATCATGCCACTGCCCTCCAGCCTGGGCAACAGCATGAGGCCCTGACTCAAAGACAGAACGAAGAACACAACTTGAAGAGCCTGTTCATCAGTGGAGTAAAGATGGACACTTGTAGAGACATAATTTGGCTACCTTTTCTGACCATCTGTACCTGGATAACTTACAGTGTGTTTATGATTTGGAGCGGAGCTGTGTCCGTAAGGGAGACCTGCGTTCTTACTAATCCTGTCATGCCTCTTGCATTCTACCTGCTGTTGGCCTAAACTCTTGATAAGTAATTAGTGTTGGCTTGAGTTGATATCAGATTAATAACCCTAGTGTGATGAAGCCAAAGATAACCAAGACTTGTTAAATTCTTGCCTGCTCAGTGCTCAGGGTTTTTGTTGTTGTTGTTGTTGAGTTGGAGTCTCACTCTGTTGCCCAGGCTGGAGTGCAGTGGCACGCTCGTGGCTACCCCAACTTCTACCTGCTGGGCTCCAGCGATCCTTCTGCCTCAGCCTTCCAAGTAGCCAGAACTGCAGGTGCACACCACCATGCCCGGTTAATTTTTTGATTTATTGTAGAGATGAAGTCTCGCCAAGTTCCCTGGGTCTCAAACCTGCAGGCTCAGGCAGTCCACTCGCCTCGGCCTCCCAATGTGCTGGGATTACAGGCTGAGCCACTGAGCACAGCCTCTCAGGTTTCTTAAAAGCATTGGGCACAAACTTTGCTCTCCAAGTGTATATGTTCTGTTTGGGGAGGCAGAGCTACCCAACGAGCTTTGGCACTAAGCGGTGCAGTCCTGACCGAGGTCAGGGGATTTAGAGGAAGGAAGATGGACTCAGTTTGGAATGCGCTGTGGGGAGAGATGGGAGTGGGACTGACACTCAGGGCTGGGTTCTCGGGCTTTCCCAGTGAAGACAAGGGAAGGTGTGGGAGAGCATGAGACATGGCAGGGCGAGACTGAAAGGCTCCGAGCGAGGGGAGGCCGGGCCGTGGACTGACACTTGTGTCAGCTAAACTGAAATACGGGGCAGCAGACAGTCAGTGGAACTTCTTTTTTTTTTTTGAGTTGGAGTCTCAGTTCTGTCGTCCAGACTGGAGGGCAGTGGCACCATCGTGAATCATGGCAGCCTCGACGTTCTGGGCTCAGGTGATCCTCCGGCCTCAGCCTCCCCAGTACTTGGGACTGTAGACAGTACTTGGGACTGTTTTTTTGTAGAGATGAGGTCCAGGCGGGTCTCGAACTTCCAGGCACAAGATCCTCTCACCTTGGCTTACCAAAGTGCAGGGATTGCAGGCATGAACCCCACCACACTGGCCTAGTGAACCAGGTTTCTAATCTTCTTTCTTTTTAATTTTCTGGTCGTTGGCCACCCAACTCTGAATACAATTTTTGTGTTTTATTTCTTTCAGTTATTTTATTAGTTTTATTTATGATACTAATATATTCACATTCTTTGATCTGTTACTTTTTCTTTTTAAAGAGATCGGTTTTTCACTGTCACCCAGGAGTGCAGTGGTGGCATCTTAGATCACTTGTAACCTCAACTTCCTGAGCTCAAGCAATCCTCCTGCCTCAGCCTCCCCAATAGCTGGGACTACAGGCGTGAGCCACCACACCCAGCTAACTTTTTATTTTTTGTAGAGATGGCGTCTCGATATGTTACCCAGGCTAGTCTTGAACTCCTGGCCTCAAACCATTCTCCGTCCTCAGCCTCCCGACGTGCTGGGTTTAGGGACATGAGCCACCACACCTGGCCTTGATTGGTCACTTTTCCATAATCCCTCTTGGATAGTTTAGACAGGGTCTTCTCATGCTACAAGGAGGCTGTATCTTTCCCCTCCCTTCTGTGGTTATGCCATTTCCTTTATGTAGTCCAGAGTGAAAATTGTATCTTGTTCTATAATTGATTGCTTTCCATGCTTCGTTGATGAATTGATTGTGAAAACTGGGCCATGTCAGAAATCAGCCCTTGTCGTATTATTATTATTTGTATTATTATTTTTTAGTAGGCGTCTCACTGTGTCACCCAGGCTGAAGTGCAGTGGCACACTTACGGCTACCGCAGCTTCGACCTACTGGGCTCAGGCAATCCTTCCGCCTCAGCCTTCCAAGTAGCTGGAACCACAGGCATGTGCCGCCACGCCTGGCTGATTTTTTGTTTATTGTAGAGATGAGGTCTCGCCATGTTGCTCAGGCTGGTCTCAAACCCCTGAGCTCAGGCAGTCCTCTTGCCTCTGCCTCTGAAAGTGCTGGGATTACAGGCGTGTGCCACGGCACCCAGCCTAGCCCTTGTCGTATTGTGATGGCATAGAGAGTACTCAGAGTTTACCCTGAATGGGGAACATGGAAGAACAGGCCATGGAGGTCTCTGCTCTGAGCCTCTGCAGCTTGAAGGGGAAATGAATGTTCCTCATGTGTGACAGCTGGGTTGTTTATTTCAGTTCTCTGTCAGTTGCTCAAAGTCAAGCAACATTCGGGTCTGTGTCATCTTTAAAGTGGCTTTGCGGGCCGGACGCAGTAACTCAATCCTGTAATCCCAGCACTTGGGGAGGCCGAGGTGAGAGGATTGCCTGAGTCCGGGGGTTTAAGACCAGCCTGGGCACTTGGTGAGACCTCATCTCTCCAAGATATCAAAAAGTTAGGCCAGGCTCGGTGGCTCAGCCTATAATGCCAGCACTTTTGGAGGCCAAGGTGAGTGGATTACCTGAGTCCACGGGTATGAGAGAGAGAGAGAGAGAGAGAGAGACACTCAAACTCAGGAAAAAAAAACCCACAAAAATATAAAAAACATAAAATGCCTTTGTGTTTTTTTGGGACTCTCTCGTTGCCTTCTGCTTTTGTTTGTTTTGGGTTGTCTGAGGAAATGCTAGATAGCTTTCAGACCTGATTGTGTGATCTCATCCCTACCGACCTCTGCCAGCTAGGCCACATTATCCTTCAGTACACGGGAAAGGTATTGGGGCACGGAGGGGGGGTTGTGGCTGCCATAATTTGGCGTCAGTGCCTCCGTCACACTGCTTGCGAGCAACTGCCCTCGCTGCTGGGAAGAGAGATCGCAGGTGTGGCGTTTGTGACATTGGAAGAGTCTTGACACCGCGGGAGGGAAGGCTTTTTTCTCCCTTTTGGGTAAAGTGACAGTAGTCACTTCAGTTGAAGATTAGGGACTGGTGCGTCGGTTTGCGGCCAACGTGCCTTCGCTGGTAGATTTCAGTTGTGTTGGGGAGGGTTGTGTGGGAGGCATTCGGCTTCCCTCCTGCAGGACGTGGGTCTGCTCAGAGGACTCAGACACACTGGGTGGGTGGCGAGCCCACCGAGGACGCAGAAGAAGGCGTGTCACTGGCACAGCTGCACGTGTAGCTGTGGGACACTGAGTGCACACTCAGGAGCTGGGTTTCCACTTGAACGGTAGCGTTCTGATGCCGCAGTCCTCAGCCGGGCTGTTGATGCGCCCGCCGGGTTGGTAGTTGGGCTCTTTGGCCTCGACATCGTCGAGAGCACAGCTTTGAAAATAGAGGCTTTAGGAAAATTGGACGGGATTGACGTTTTCCGGTGGAGGCACCCCCTTCCTTGCAGTTTTGCGTTGTGTAAAGCAGCGTTGGTCTCCTCGACAAAATGTTCGCTAAGGACCAGCTTCTAATTCTGGCTTCGTTAACTTCACTCAGATATCCGTCCCCTTATCTTTCTTTGCCCATCTCGATTATTTGTGTGGGGATCCCTGCTGTTGTTGCTCAGTTTTTGGCGTTATAAATTATTGATCATGTGATTGAAATCAATTATAGTCATGTGCTGCTTAATGACCGGGATATGTGCTGAGAAACCCATCACTGGGTGGTTGTGCAAACATCATAGTCACGTGCCCAGATGGTGTAGTCGCAGGCTGCATGGTGTGGCCCGTGGCTCCTTGGCGGCAGACCTGCACAGCCTGTGACTGTGTGGGTAGTTGTGACACATGAGTAAGTACTTGCGTATCTGGAGGTATCTAAGCCTGGCAAGGCACAGTCACCTTTTGGAATGAGGGCTGAGAAGTGGTCCACGTGGGTAGGGCGCTTGCCAGGAGAGGAGCTTGTGGGATCAGAGGTGGCCAGGTGTCAGGGAGGGAGTGGGGAGAGAAGGGGAAGCCGCAGGACGTTGCTGCGTGGCACTGCGGACCGGAAACACTGTGCTCTGAGGCAACTCTCAGGTAAAAAATATTTCGTCTTCAGTAATAAATTTGCTTACCGTAACTGTTTTGCTGTATAAACTTTTTTTTTTTTTGAGTTGGAGTCTCACTCTGTCACCCAGACTGGAGTGTAGTGGCCGCTCCCGGCCACCGCAGCCTCGATCTGCTGGACTCCGGCGATCCTTCCGCCTCAGCCTTCCGAGTAGCCGGAACTACAGGCGTGCGCTGCCATGCCCAGCCGATTTTTTTGATTTATTGTAGAGATGAGGTCTTGCTGCCCAGGCGGGTCTCGAACCCGCAGACTCAGGCAATCCACTCACCTCAGCCTCCCAAAGGCGCGGGATTACAGGCTGAGCCACCGAGCCCGGCTGCTTTATAAACTTTTAATACGTTTTTAAGCATTTGGCTTTTTTGGAGTACTACTTAGCACCTGACTTACAAACTTTTTTTCCTTGTTCTTTTTTTTTGAGTTGGAGTCTCACTCTGTCGCCCAGACTGGAGTGCAGTGGCTGCTCCCGGCCACCGCAACCTCGACCTGCTGGGCTCTGGCGATCCTTCCGCCTCAACCTTCCAAGTAGCCGAAACTACATGTGCGTGCTACCACACCTTGCTAATTTTTTATTTATTGTGGAGACAAGGTCTCGCCAAGTTGGCTGGGCTGGGCTGGTCTCAAACCCGCGGGCTCAGGCAATCCACTCGCCTTGGCCTCCCAAAGTGCTGGGATGACAGGCTGAGCCACCAAGCCCGGCCTCTATTTAAAAATATTTTTTTTCCTTTTTAAACTTGGGTGCAGTGGCTCATGCCCGTCATCCCAGTGTTTTGGGAGACTGAGTCGGGAGAATTGCTTGAGTCTAGGAGTTCAGGACCAGCCTGGGCAATATAGCAAGACCTCATCTCAAAAAAATAAACACATAAATGGAAAAATGAGCCAGGGGTTGTGGCACACATCTGTAGTCCCAGCTACTTGGGAGGCTGAGGCAGAAGGATCTCCTGAGCCTAGGAGGTCCAGGCTGCGGTGAGCTGTGATCATGCCACCACACTCCTTCCTGGGTGACAGAGTGAGACCCTGACTTAAAAACAAGCAAACAAACGATGACATGAGCACACACATTAGCCTAGGCCTACACAGGGTCAGGATCATCAATGTCACTGCCACCTCCACATCCTGTCCCACTGGAAGGTGATAGCAGTGACTTCTTCTGGAAAACCTCCTGAAGGACCTGCCTGAGGCTGTCTTCCGGCTGACTTTGAAAAACAAAAGTAAAAGGAGCATACTCTGAAATCACGTTGCAAAGATAATACCTAAGGACATAAACAGTCGCTTATGATCATTCCCAAGTGTTCCCGTCCCGCACACGGTTGCGCGTGTAGACAGTAGCTGCTTCTACACCAGCATCGCCACTGACGCCCAAGGAGAGCGTTGTGCTAGGACGTTAGGATGGCCACTGTGCCGCCAGGTGATGGGTTTTCAGCCCTCTTACGGTGCCGGAGGCCCACCATCATGTCTCTGGTCTGTGGAGGCGATGTGGTGCGTGAATGCACTTCCTTCTGCCAACTTGGAAGCTCTGTGAAGGAAGGAGTTCAGGTGGTTGTGTTCACTGCTCATTCCCTGGCACCAGGCACAGCAACCCGCGCATGCATTCAGTGAGCGAGTGGCGCAAGGATGTTTGAAAGAAGAACGACAGTGGAGGGTCTGTTACCTTGTAGCCCTGTTCTCAGTGCTCCGCAGGTGGCCCTTTTCAGCTGCCACTTACAGGGGAAGAAGACCTCTTGCATGTCCTGGTAGAAAACGGGAGGGCGTGATGACTAGGAGTTGTGCTTCTTGGTAGAAGTCAGCCGTCTTTCTTGCTCATGAGAGCTTCCCCTGGGAACTGTTGAGAATTTCCCATGACTCTGCCTCCTCTTGAAATGGAGGCGCTATCCCCTGGCCGATGAGAAAAGTCTGCGCAGACTGCACAGGCCTGGCTGAGCTTAAGACGAACCTTTATTAATGGCTTATGCCGAGTCACTAAGATTGTGTAGTGAACTTAGTTGATACTGTGCTAAGTGAAAGTGACGACTAGGGGCATCCTGTAGGTAGTGCCACAAGGTCGCGTAGTCTGTTAGTGACCTATTACCACATGACAAGCTATCCCAAAACCTGGGGCTAACAAGTGTAGGCATGTATTCATTCATTCATTCGAGTTGGAGTCTTACTCTGTCGCCCAGGCTGCACCTGGCCAAAAACATGTATTTAACCTCAGTTTCTGAGGGTTGAAGCTATGACATGTGCCTGCAATTCATGGCTTCTAGGAGGTTGTAGTCGGCTGTGGACAGGGTCATGGGCTTATGTGAAGGCTTGAACAGGGAGGGATCTGCTTCCGGCTGTCTGTGGCTGTTGGCAGGATCCAGTGTCTTGCTGGGTGGTGGCTGAAGACCACTCTGGGCTCCTTGCCATGTGGACCTCTCCATGGGCAGCTCACAGCATGGCGGTGGCTTTTCTGAGGGAGGGCGTAAGTGCCTAAGATGGAAGCCATAGCTTTTTGTAACCTGATCTCAGAAGTGACATCCTATCACTTCTGCCATATCTTTCTCAGTAGAAGTCTCGCCCATTCGAGGACAGGATTACACAGGACAGTGAATGCCGGAATGGGGGATCGTTGGGGGTCATTTTAGGGTTTGCCTACTATGTGTGGAAAGTTGCAAGTGGGGATATATTCCATATGTGCAAAAATATATGCTACATTGTTATTATTTTACCTTGAAATACTACAACAAGGCATATATATTACGTTATTGTATCTTGCCAGTTAGAAGCAGTTGAGGGCAAGCCCTCCGGATCCCCTCCCACCGGGGGAGCATTTTTCTGTCCTCTCAATAATTCCTGCTTTCTCACTTAAAAAAACCCAAAAAAACAGTTGAAATCAGCAGATGACATCTAATTTTAAAAATTAAGGCCAAACGTGGAGGCTCACACCTGTATTCTAGCACTTTGGGAGGCTGGGGTAGGAGAATTGCTTGAGTGTAGAAACTTGAGGCCAGCCTGGGCAACATACATAGCAAGTGCTCATCTCTACAAAAAATAAGCATTAGCTGGGTGTGGTGGTGCATGTCTGTAGTTGGGAGGCTGAGGCCAAAGGATTGCTTGAGCCCAGGAGATTGAGACTTGGTGAGCTGTAATCGTTCTACCGCACTCTAGCCGGGGCAACAGAGTGAGACCCCTACTCAAAAAGAAAAAAAAAATTAGAGCCTTTTTTTTTTTTTGTGAGCAGCAATTTCTAAGCAATAAAGAATTTTGAGGGATCATACGTACTATGTAATGTAAATGTTTTATAATATAGTAAGTCAGTAGGAAATTTGGCGTTACCATTTCCAAAAGTAGTTAATTTTTGCTTCTGCTCCAGTGTAGACAGTCAGGAGTGCTTAAACTCCTGAGCGAGACTGATGAGCAAGAGTTCTGTTCCTGTTTAGTGCTGATCACACATCCCCTCCTCCATGTTTCCCTGTGTCTCCTCCTCAGATCGATCTGGCATAGAAAACGTCAACTCCGTGGAGGCTCTACAGGAGACTCTCATCCGCGCACTAAGGACCTTAATCACGAAGAACCACCCAAACGAGGCCTCTATTTTTACCAAACTGCTTCTAAAGTTGCCGGATCTTCGGTCTTTAAACAACATGCACTCGGAGGAGCTCTTGGCCTTTAAAGTTCACCCGTAAGGCCTTCGCGTAGGTAAACAGAAACTGATGTCCACTGTACATTTTGTGCTGAAATGCTTATTTATGTGTGTATGCCATAAGCGAGGACAGAAAAGACTTCAGGCCAGCCCGAGAGGGGCTCGGCTGTCTCTGTTGTCATGCAGCGGCCGTTCAGGTGGAGAGCTCTTCCTCCGCGATTAGACCTCGGCCGCATCTCCCTGGTAGACCAAGTAGCTGTGTCGCACTCAAACTGGAGAAGTTACACTGAATTGACTCACACTGAATGTCAGACTTTTTCATCTGCCAAAACCAAAAACCATTTAATCTCCCTGTGGTATGGATGTAGCGCACAATCACACGTGCACGAGGACTTAGAAGTTGCTCCTTTGGTGGTAGAAGTTCTGCCGAGCGCTGGAAACCTTGTTCCGCCACAGGACGCTGGATCTGGCCTTTGGAGACTTGGAGAGTCCGGGATCTCCACTTCTGAATCTTACTCTGCCACCTTGAAAGCGTGTGACCCCAGGCAGGTTACTTGGTTGTAGAAAATGAGAACCGATAGTGTCCCAAACGCCCCACCTCACAGAAATACTAAAAAAGTGTCTATACAGCATATGTACCTCTTGGGAGATAGCACTATGTATATAAGGTAACATTTTTATTATAATAATTATTCATGGTGGTATTCTTTTCCCCTAAGCATTTCTGGGAAGTCATTTCACGGTCCACACCAACCGTATCATCCAGGGCTCCTGCACCTTGTGGCATGTCCTGCTGATGGGTACGTGTTCGGAGCTCATGGGCACATCTGATGCATCGTATGTGTACATAATACATATGTGAATAGAGTCAAACATAAATATATTTCTTCACAATATTTTAAACTGTGAAGAACTTTATCATACAATAAACTTAAATAAGAGGTGTCAGAAGACCCAAATTAGGTGCATTTTACCTGTTGATGATGGCATAACCATTGCTTTAAAATGTGTAGACAGTAGAATACTGAATTGAAGCTCTATTTTTGTTTATTTAAGCACCACTTAATGTAGAAGTGCAGCAGGCAGTTGTAGTCCAAGTCCAAGAAGTCATGTATTTTCAAGTTCAACTCTAGTAAGAGTCTTTGGTTTAAGGTACTCGCTGTTTAAAAGCCGAATCATTTTCTCACCTTGTGCTGAAAAGGTTGCGTTGCTGCCCATCACACGTGCTGCAGCTCGGCAATGAACTTGGGTTCTGGGTTCTTCCTGGAGAACTGAGCCATGTGTGAGAAAACTGTCGCCATGGCATGTGTGCACGTGCGTGTGCTCTGAGTCCCCTTCCTTGTTTTCCTGAGTAACACTACAGGGATTTTGTCAAATTAGATTTAATCTGTCATTTGAAAAGTCATTTCGTGTGTGACCTACAGGCTTAGAAATGGTGTCGTCCAAGACATCTCATCTGCATTTCCGATAGTGGGCTTTGTCGTGTAGATAAGATCGGCTTCTGTTTGGCAGTAGGAGAAATAGCCAAAGTTGAGGATTTTATATATATTTTTTCATTTCCCTGGAAAATATAAATTAATTGGATTTCTTTCTTTTTTTTTTGGTAAAGGTTGCCTTCTATATAATATTTGGATTGTATAAAATTGCAAAAAAGATACGAGCCCACTTTACTGTCCTAAGCCTGTTACTCTTAATGACATTTGAGCAGAATGCCTTATTTTGTAATCTTGTTTTAACTTGTTGCTACTGGAACTTGAATTTCTGTGGCACTAAGTAAGTTAAAAGAAAAAAAGTTAAACCCTCTCATTATTAAGGAGGAAAGGCGATGGTGATGTCTGTAATACAATAAAAACCATAATTGTGATTTACCTTAAGTAGGTATGACTCTTATGGGTTATACAGTATATAGTTTTTGTGAACTCTTTACATGATAGCATTATCTTTTTATAATTTTTTTTCCTAAGATAACAAATGCATAGTTTTCTTCTATGGGAGATAGAAACAGCTTTTTGAAGTAATATTGAAAAACCTCAGAGATCATGTTGAATCTTAATTTTGCCTTTTGCCGAAACCTCTTTATAACATGTATCTTGAAAATAAGTCTAGGAATGTGTAACCGGAACTATGTTAGCACTGCTTATAATACTTAGGTTTAATATATACACTTATACATCTCTATATAGGTATATAGATTTGCATTTTGTCTTGTAAAATTTTATTTGAATAAATCTTCCTGTAGGTAATGGGAAACAAAATTAATAGTCATATGCCACGCACAGCGTTTCTATATTTGAAAATAGCCCAATATGAAACTTCTGATTCTAAAATTAAACCAGCAGCCTATTACAAGCACATTCTTTGATTGAGTCATTGGTTATAAACGTACTAAATGCAGAGAAGACAACTAATTCAGGAAACTTCTGAGTCGGCAGGACACTGTTGATTAATTAATAATGTACTGTATGAATTAAGTGATGCTTTAACTCTGATTTTACATTTTAAAGTTCAAATGTGGGCATTATGTCAGCAAACTTACGGGCATTATGTCAGCAAGCTAAAACATTTTTTTTCCCTGTGCTTTTAATGTATCTCTTTACATGATCTGAGAGAGAATTCCAGCTTTTAGAGAGCAGTAGAAGAGGGGAAGCTATCTTGGGATGCAGCTTGTCCTTATAGAGATGGTACAACTTCAGTCTAAAAATTAGAAGGTGGTTTCAGTGGAGTAATTATATAGCTTTCACGTCTACATTTCAGGAAATTACCATTGTAACTTGATAAGAGACGATTTATGTAAACATCATTGCAAAGCGAGGTATAGAGCTCAGCTTGACTTCTTACTGTGCACGAGAGTAAGTACCTATCGCAATTATTCTTTTTCTTTTCCAGTATAAAGTTTGCTGAATGTACAAGAAGAGTTTATCACTTAGGATATAGGATTTTTTTTTTAGGGGTCGGGGGGAGGGGATGTATCAGGAAATTGTTACCTGTAAAAAGAGATCGACTTGATTTGATCCAAAAGATAAAACTTGAAGCTATTCTTGAACTAACAGGGAAAAATGAAATGGATATTGTTTAACAAAATGATGGAACTGTATTGTTGGCAGGAGATGAGTTAAGTTTATTTTCTACAAACTGTAATTGATGAGGACATGGATGATATCTTCATGTTTCTGAGAAGTAATCTGTACGTGAGGGGAGGGGATAATAAATATTATTTCTAACCAAGAGCGGTGTTTGGTGTCTATCTGCCTCAATGTTGTTGTGAAACTATTTATAATTCAATTTGCTACTCAGGAGGCTGAGGCAGAGGGATCACTTAAGTCCAGGACGTTGAGGCCGAGGCCAGCCAAGATCATGCCCTCCAGCCTGGGCAACAGAGTGAGACCCCACTCAAAAGAAGAAGAATATGGGTTCCTTTGGGTTTTCTTCTTTCCAGTCTGTCTAAAAGTTTAGAAACAGCTGTAGCATGTGTTTGAGAGGCCATGTCCTTGCCGCTTCTCCCTGTGAGAGCTGCATGCTGTGGGTGATTTTCAGGACCCTGGGCTGTGTGGATGCCGGGGCCTGGAGGGAGACAGAGCTCCCAGTGCTGCAGTCTGGGCCCGACCCCAGAGCGGAAACATGTTCTGGGGGTTCGTGCTTCCCATGCCTTTCAGTGTGGGTGACTGGAAGGCTTGGGGTGGTTGCCTCAGATACTCAAACCGAGACCTGCCGGTGATGCTGGCTTGCCTGTTTCCTGACCTGCCCTTTCTGCTGAGTCTGCAGAATCGAAAAGGATCTTATAACATCCGAAAGCGCTGGATTTCATTTTTGTCTGTTTCATTTTGTTGTCATCTACTTTGTCCCTGTAGCAGCTGTTTAATTTCCTATTCGGACTCTGCAGTGAGGCCCATGTAGATGTTCCCAAAGTGGAAAGCCCCTACTTATTTTGTGTGTGTGTGAGAGAGTTCAGGGCAGGTAAAGTATTTTTATTACACGTTCTTCTTTTTCTTTTTTTTTTTTTGAGTTGGAGTCTCACTCTGTCTCCCAGGCTGGAGTACAGAGGCACGCAGGCTCACGGTCATCCCAGCATCAACCTGCTGGGCTCAGGTGGTCCTTCCACCTCAGTCTTCCAAGTAGCTGGAACTATAGGCGCGCACTACCATGCCCAGCTAATTTTTTGATTGATTAGAGAGACAAGGTCTCGCCAAGTTGCCTGGGCTAGTCTCAAACCTGTGTGCTCAGGCAATCCACTTGCCTCAGCCTCCCAAAGTGCTGGGATGACAGGCTGTGCCACCGAGCCCAACCAGTATTTTTATCAGAAACTTCAGGATCTAAAAAGTAATTTGTTAATGTTTACGAAGGTAAATTTGAGATGCCATTTGTTAAGCATGTGTGCCCTGCGTAGTGACACTGTGACTCTCAGCTGTGGAAGGACACAGTTCCACTCCTCTTTTAGGGATGGAATCAACCAGGTGAAAAAGAATTATGCTGATTTTCAACAAGCATTTCCTCATTAGGATCATTTTGGCATTTGGGCTGGGAAGGCCTCAGGCAAAGAAGCCTTTGTTCTTGAACTTTGAAAGCCAAACTAGAATCTCAAGGGTGGTTTCTAGTCTTGAGATTCCTGTTCCTTTTTCCCACTTATTAGTTCGATATATTTAGGACACTTTCTATATTTAATAAGAGTTATGACCCAAGTGGTTCTGTAAGCCCAAGCAGGAAAATCCTTCCCACCTGGCAAGAAACCCACTGACCCAGTCACTAATGAGACTGAGGTCAGATACTGGAAAACGTGGCCGGGCGTGGTGGCTCGTGTCTATAATCCCAGCACTTTGGGAGGCCGAAGTGAGAGGATTGCCTGAGCCCACGGGTTCAAGACCAGCCTGGGCAACTTGGTGAGACCCCATCTCTACAATAAATCAAAAAGTTACTTGGGTATGGTGGCACGTGCCTGTAGTTCCGGCTACTTGGAATGTTGAGACGGAAGGATTGCCGGAGCCCAGCAGGTTGACGCTGGGGTGGTGGTGAGCGTGCCACGGCACTCGAGCCTGGGCGACAGAGTGAGACTCCGACTCAAAAAAAAATAAAAAAAAAAACCCACTAGCCCAGAGTTAGTGTAGACAGCGGCCACCCAACACTAGAGGCGCTGTTGGCCGGTAACCACAGGGAAGTGGGTGACAGCTGACAGCAAGTGCTGGGAGAGGCCACCCTCCTGCCTCTAAAGGAGACAAACGCCCCTCTCGCCCGAGTTCCTTAGCAGCCGCACTCTCAGGTAATGAACCCTAGGTCTCTTTTATGCTATTTCATACATTATTTTTAAAAAGAATTCCTAAAGCTAGCATCTTTTTCTTTTTTTGAGTGGGAGTCTCACTCTGTCTCCCAGGCTGGAGTGCAGTGGCGCGCTCACAGCCACCGCAGCCTCGCCCTGTGGCAGCATCTTTAAGGAGGAAGCTTCAGGGACTCGGCGGGTCTGCAGTGCGGAGCGAGCCTCTCCTGCGGGGTCTCGGCAGGACCCCGGGCGCAGTCCCTGAGAGGCAGCAGAGACACGAGGTGGGCCATGGGGGCGGGGAGCGGGGCGACGAGCAGTGGCCGTGGATCAGCGGGCCCCTGGGAGGATGCCCTTCCAGGGGCGTGGGGAGTGCTGGCCGAGGGGCCTCTGCCGAGCCTCCTCCCTGGGAACTCTGATCCCAAGTCTTCCGCAGTTGGCCCTCCCCCTCTAAAGCAGTGTGGCTCTCAGCGGGGGGTGGGGAGTGGTGTCACAGAGGACGTTTGTCAATGTCTGGAGCCGCTTTCGGTTGTCATCACCGGGAGTGGGGTGCGACTGGGGGGGATGTCGCAGGGAACATTTAGGAATGTCTGGAGACGCTTTCGGTTGTCGCCACGGCATCTAGCGGGTGGATGGGTGCCCGCCTGCTGCTGCACGCCCTGCAGCCCAGGGCAGCCCCTCCCACAACGAGCTGAGAAGCCCTGCTCTGAGGAAGTCCTTGAAGCCTCAGGTTCTGAACCTAGCATGAGCCGACGCCCTTGGGCTTTACAGATGCCCGCCCACGATGGATCCACTGCGCGTGGAGACGTCCCCAGTCATCCCAGCTTCCCACAGAGGTCCACTCTGTTGCTGGCAGGGCACACTCCAGCCAATACGTCGAAGCCCAGTGGTCCTTTGCTTCTCCGACTTCTGGAGAGCCTATTTCTTTTTCAGAGCCAGTGCCACCTGACTGGCCACGGCCACCTCCAAACAGCAGTATAGACGTGCCCTCTGCCAACGGCACGGGCTTCACCCCTCAGGTAGGGGAGCTTTCTCCTGGGAGGCTCTCCTTCCCACGGTTGTCTCCTTGACTGGCTGGCTGATCTTCCCTTGACAGTGTTTCTGTGAGCTCTTGGGCACGGACCCCCTCCTCCTCTGGGAAAATGCCTCCTTGCATTCTCTAGATCAGCTTTTGATTGATTAATTCCTACCATGACTGTTTTTTTTTTATTTTTTAGAGACAGGGTCTCCCTTTGTGGCCCAGGCTGGAGTGCAGTGGCACGATCACAGCTCACTCAGCCTCAACCTCCTGGGCTCAGGGGATCCCACCTCAGCCTTCCCAGTAGCTGGGACTACTGGTATGCGCCACCACGAAGAAGTGGGGTGACAGCCAACAGCAAGTGCTGGGAGAGGCCACTGGCCATACCCAGCTCATTTAAAAATGTTTTTGTAAGCCGGGCTCGGTGGCTCAGCCTGTAATCCCGCGCCTTTGGGAGGCTGA
>NW_007074587.1:13574-14498 GCF_000164805.1 Carlito syrichta | reverse complement strand
GGAGCCCAGCAGGTCGAGGCTGCGGTGGCTGGGAGCGGCCACTGCACTGTAGTCTGGGCGGCAGAATGAGACTCCAACTCCCAAAAAAAAAAGTTTTTGTAGAGATAAGGTTTTACTACATTGTCCAGGCTGGTCTCGAACTCCTGGGCTCAAGTCATCCTCCTGCCTTGGCTTCCCAAAGTATTTGGGATTCCAAGCGTGAGCCACCATGCTGGGCTGGCTGCTGTTTGTCCAAGATGTTTGATCTGACAAGACTTTCAAGGAATAGACTCACAGTTTAGTCATTTATTAATAGCACATGTGTGCAGGATTTTTTCTTTCTTTTTTTTCAATTCAAATGAGGCTCTGAAGAGCAGGGAACTCATTCAGATGGCGTGGGGTGCAGAGAGTGCAGGGGCTGCCAGTACCTGTGGCTTGTCAGTCCCTGCCAGGCGCTGTGGGTCAGTCATGGGGCTGAGCCAGCTTGTGAGGGCGCCTGAGGCCTGACTGTTACATGTTCAGGAACGTAACAGAGCCAGGCATTATAAATACAAACCGTTATACAAAATTAAATCGTTGGCTGGGTGCAGTGGGTAACTCAACCCCTGTAATCCCAGCACATTGGAGGCTGAGGTGGGAGGATTACTTGAGTCCAGGAGTTCAGACCAGCCTGGGCAACATAGGGAGACCTCATCTCTATAAAAGAAAAACCAAAAAATTGGCCGGGTATGGTGGCACATGCCTGCAGTCCCAGCTAGAAGGAGTGCCTGAGCCCAGGAGTGTGAGGCTTCAGTGAGCTGTAATTGTACCACTGCACTCCAGCCTGGGTGACAGAGTGAGACACTGACTCAAAATAAAAAAAGGTTAAGATGGTACATTTTTTTTTTTTTTTTGAGTTGGAGTCTCACTCTGTCGCCCAGACTGAAGTGCAGTGGCCACTCCCAG
>NW_007074587.1:3258-13250 GCF_000164805.1 Carlito syrichta | reverse complement strand
ACTCACCTCAGCCTCCCAAAGGTGCGGGATTACAGGCTGAGCCACCAAGCCTGGCTAAGATGGTACATTTTATGGTATGTACATTTTACCACAATTGGAAGGGCCAGAGGCTGGGCGTGGTGGCTCACGCTTGTAATTCCAACACTTGGGGAGGTTGGGGCGAAAGGATTGCTTCATCCCAGGAGTTCACAACCAGCCCGGGCAACATAGCAAGACCTTGTTTCTCCAAAAAAATGTTTAAAAAGTAGCCAGGCATGGTGGTGCACTTCTGTAGTCCCAGCTACTCTAGGGGCTAAGGTGGGAGGATTGCCAGAGCCCAGGAAGTTAAGTTTGCAGTAAGCCATGATTGCGCCACTGCATTCCAGCCTGAGTGACAGAGTGAGACCCCCGACTCAAATACTACTAATAAATAGAAATTAAGAGAAAAAAGAATTCGGGAGTTCTGATCCTTTGTTGCCTTATGTGCGTTTCTGCTGCTTGGTCGCAAGCCACAGTCTGGCATCCGCAGAGGCTCCGTGTCTGAGAGAGGAAGACCCCTTGCTCACTGGAGGAGCTCTTCCCAGAAGCCCTTGCGACTTAATCCTCTGCTCCCCCGGGTTAGGTTGGGAGCCTCCAGGGAGCCTGGGAAAGCAGGTGCCTGACATTTCTCTGCCTCTGCAGAGTCCAGCAGCCTCTTCTAGAACGAAGGGGCTGGGCGATGGCTACTGGGCAGGCAACCAGCGGTCACGCCTTCCAGGAACATGCAGGGAGCAAGGGTCCTCTGTGAGCTCAGTGCTGGTGGCCACCACCATTGGTAGACAGAGCCAAATCACGGTGGACAGGACAAAGCTACTGGCCGAGTGCCCCAGGCCTGCCTCTGACACACAGGGCGGAGCGGGAATCTAGATGAGACCCTGGCCTCTGATTCTCTTCCTCCACGCTGGCCTCTGTCCCCCTCGCATGAAGGGCCTCCCCGGTGGCGTGTTGCAGCTGGCCTCTACCAGCATGTGAAAGCCAGTCTCTCGAGCATCGTGGGGGCTGGCTGACTTCACACTGACAGCTGGGAACTGGCCGTGGCGGACTCGTGTTGATTCCGCGGATCAGGGCTCCCTCCGTCCCAGGGACCAACCTGCAGCCAGCGCCTCGCACGTGCTCGGGACACCCCTGCCACCACGGCCCGGCTCTCTCCACCCCGTCGTCCACACACTCGTCCCCTGAGCCATTCCTCGGGCCTAGGTCTGTGCACGCTGGCAATGCGGTCCTCCCACCGGGGACCGAGGAGGGAGGCTTGAGCGGGCCGTGGAAGGCCCAGGGTCGGTCTGGGCAGGGAGTTCAGATGCCTGGAGCTTGATCTAGGAGGGAACATGGGTGCGGGGCAGGAGTGTCCTCTTGGCGTGATGCGGGGGGCCTGGTCAGAGGAGGCCAGCATTGGCCTCCTGAGTGTGGCCCCAGTAGCCTGGATTGCAGAGATTGTGGAGGAGGGTAGACTCTGTCTGTCCTTTTCCCCAGTCCCCACCTCTTACTAGGGAACAGAGAAGACCTTTACCCTTAGGCACCTGCCCGACTTCTCCGTGAAGTGAGAATCGCTGGTCTAATTTTTCCGAGCCCAGGATGCTCATCCGTGGGCCATATTTTAGATTTATTTATGTACGTATTATTTTGAGTCAGAGTCTCTCTCTGTCGCCCAGGCTGGAGGGCAGGTGCATGATCACAGCTCACTACAGCCTTGACCTCCTGGGCGCTCAGGCCATCCTTTCACCCCAGCTGTCCATGTAGCTGGAACCACAGGTAGTGCCACCACGCCTGGCTTATTTTCTTGGGTTTTTGGGTAGAGATGAAGTGTCGATATGTTGCCCAGGCTGGTCTTGAATCCGTGGGCTCAAGCAATCCTACCTCGGCCTCTCCAAGTGCTGGGACCATAGGCCACTGCACCCGGCCTGCGGGCCATGTTTTAAGAGTGGACAATGATGCTGTGCCTTAAGGTTTGAGTCTCTGCAAAAGATGCAGCCTGGCGATTGTGTCCTCCGCGGGGAGGTGCCCTGGGCAGCAGCCCTCCTGTGACTGCACCCAGGTGTGACACTCCGCTGGAATCGTGTCCATTTCACATTGAGGAAGGAGGGAGCGTGAAACTCTTTGACTTGAGCTCTCAGGATTAGATGTGGCCTCTGGAATTTTTTTTTTAAGTTGGAGTCTCATCTGCCACCCAGGCTGGAGTGCAGGTGCACAGTCAGGGCTTACCATAACCTTGAACTCCAGGGCTCAAGCGATCCTTCTGCCTTAGCCTTCCAAGTAGCTGGGACTACAGGCGTGCTCCTCCATGCCCAGCTCATTTTCTTTGAGTTTTTCTTTTTTGTAGAGATGAGGTCTCGCTATGTTGCGCAGGCTGGTCTTGAGCTCCTGGGCTCAAGCGATCTTCCCGCTTTGGCCTCCCAGGGTGCTGGGATGACAGGTGTGAGTCATCGTGTCTGGCCTGGTCTCTGTAGTTTGTGCTTCCTAGGACGTGGTTCTCAAAGTCTTTCTTTCTTTTTTTTTGAGTTGGAGTCTCACTCTGCCACCCAGGCTGGAGTGCAGTGGCACGCTTACAGCCACTGGAGCCTTGACCTGCTGGGCTCTGGTGATCCTTCCACCTCAGCCTTCCAAGTAGTTGGAACTACAGGCTCGTGCCACCCTGCCTGGCTAATTTTTTTATTTATTGTAGAGACGCGGTCTCACCAAGTTGCCCAGGCTGATCTCGAGCCCGTGGGCTCAGGCAATCCTCTCACCTCGGCCTCCCAAAGTGCTAGGATTATAAGCGTGAGCCACCGTGTTCGGGCTCGTGTCTTTCAGTCAGCAGCAGCAGTGCCTGAGGACACTGAAATGCAGGTTCTGGGGCCACACTTCAGACCTCCTGGGTTAGAGCCTGCGGTTGGGACCCAGAGTCCTCAAGGTTATTGGGATCCAGCTAACAGACTGAGAACCAGTAGAGGGATGTGGCTTGGCTGGTTCGTTTACTGGGACTGCTGAAACAAAGGCAGGCCCTGTTCCAGACCGCTCTCCTTGGCTTGTAGAGGCCGACTTCTCCCTGGGTCTTCACATGTCTTCCCTCTCTGCTTGTGTTCAAATTTCTTTTTATTAGGACAGTAGGCAGATTGGATTGGGCCCCCTAATGACCTCATTTTAATTTAATGACCTCTTTAAAGACTATTGCCAAGTAAGTGTTTGATTTCCTTTTTTGAGTTGGAGTCTCACTCCGTCACCCAGGCTGGAGTGCAGTGGCACACTCACGGTCACCCCAGTGTTGACCCTCTGGGCTCCGGCAGTCCTTCCGCCTCAGCCTTCCAAGTAGCCGTAACTACAGGTGCACGCTACTGCACCCAGCTAATTTTTGACTTATTGTAGAGACGAGGTCTCACCAAGTTGCCTGGGCTGGTCTCGAACACACAGGCTCAGGCAATCCACTCACCTCGGCCTCCCAAAGTGCTGGGATTACAGGCTGAGCCATCAAGCCTGGCCACCAAGGAAGTTTATATTCTGAGATACTAGGGCTTAGGATTTCTTTTTTAAAAATTTAATTCTTATTATTTCTTTATAGAGGCAGGTCTTACTCTGTTGCCTAGACATGATTACAGCTCACTGCAGCCTCGAACTCCTGGGCTCAACTCAAGTGATCCTTCTACCTCAGCCTCCTGAGTAGCTGGGATTACAGGTGTGTGCCCAGGCTGGTCTTGACCCCGTGGGCTCAGGCAGTCCCCTCACCTCATCTTCCCAAAGTGCTGGGATGACAGGCTTGAGTCACTGCGCCTGGCCTAAAAACATGTTTTGTGTGCACGCACACAGTGCTAGACTGAGTCTGGTCCCAGCCCTTTGACAAAGAAGGCTGCCTGACGACGTGTCGGGGACGAGGTCTCACGTGTTGCTGCGGGGGTCTGAGTGATTTAACCCCCCATGCTTGCCCTTGTGCGGTGAGAAAATTCTCCTGGGGCCGCAGAAGGGGCCTGACCTCTAAACACGCTCAGAAGCCTGCTTGTGTGTTTCTTCTTTTCTGCCCCAGAGCTTTTCAAAACAAAAAACCAGCCCTGCTTCATTCAAAGCCAGGAAAAGATGCTAGGTGTTTGTGTTTTTAAGCCCTCAAAGCCCTAGTAAGATGCAAGTCCCTGTCATCCAGAGGCATCCCACGTCATTTGCTAGGGATTTCTTGTTGTGGCTTCTGCATTTAATAGACGGGCAACTCGCAGGTTGCTGTGGAAACCTGCCCACTGCCAGCAAGGCTGGGCCTTCAAGACACAGAGAGCACGTCCGATTTTCTTCCACAGAGCGGACACTGTTATGAGGCAGGGCAGAGCTGGGTGGGTGCAGAGCGGGGATAGGCGTCCGGGGCTCTCCCTGCCGCCGCCTCTGCTGTGCCGTCTCTGTTCACCAGGCCCTGAAGAGCCCAGTGCTAGGAGTTGTCTGATTGGTCTCTGGAGCTCTTTTTTTTTTTTTAGAGTTGGAGTCTCACTCTGGTGCCCAGGCTGGTGTGCAGTGGCACGCTCACGGCCACCGTAGCCTCGACCTGCTGGGTTCAGGTGATCTTTCTGCCTCATCCTTCCAAGTAACTTGCTGGGACCACGGGCGTCACAGGCGTCACAGTGCGCCACCACGCCCAGCTAATTTTTTGCTTTATTGTAGAGACGAGGTCGCACCATGTTGCTCAGGCTGATCTCAAACCTGCGTTCAGGCAATCTGCTCGTCCCTGAGTTCAGGCAGTCCTCTCGTCTCTGCCTCCCAAAGTGCTGGGATGACAGGCATAAGCCACTACACCTGGCTTCTGGAGCTCTTTCGAGAAAACCACCACGTTGCCATCTCCCATGCAGCTCTGCCACTTTTGTTGTAAGATCCTGAGAGAGTGTACATGGGGGCAGGAGTGTAGTGGCAAGCTCACAGCCACTGCGGCCATGACTTACTGGACTCAGGCGATCCTTCCACCTCAGCCTCCCAAATAGCTGCAACCACAAGTGTGCACCACCACACCTGGCTAATTTTTTTACTTACTGTCGAGACAAGGTCTTGCCATGTTGCCCAGGATGATCTCAAACCCGTGAGCTCAGGCAATCCTCTCGCCTCTGCCTCCCAAAGTGCTGGGATGACAGGCGTGAGCCACCATGCCTGGCTGAGTTTTCAGGCTTTAGACCATCATTCAGGGCTGATTTTTTTTTTTTTTTGAGTTGGAGTCTCTCTCTGTCACCCAGACTGGAGTGCAGTGGCCGCTCCCGGCCACCGCAGCCTCGACCTGCCGGGCTCTGGCGATCCTTCCGCCTCAGCCTTCCAAATAGCTGAAACTACAGACGCGCGCTACCACACCCAGCTCATTTTCATTTATTGTAGAGATGAGGTCTCGCCAAGTTGCCCAGGCGATTCTCGAACCCGCAGGCTCAGGCAATCCACTCAACCTCAGCCTCCCAAAGGCGCGGGATTACAGGCTGAGCTACCGAGCCCGGCTTCAGGGCTGATTTTTATGGCGTCCTTGAGGGAGAAGGGACTTCCCTTTTTAGTGGAAGATATGCTTTCTTTCATCTGGAAGGCGGAGTCCACTAGTGAAACACTGGCTGTCTACCTGGCATTGGGGTGACCTTGGCCTTCCCCCACGACTCCATTGGGAACCCAGCGCCATCCTAGAACTCCTCCGAACACATTCATAAAAAGGACGGGAACAGGAGCCGGAATTGAGACCTGGGAGCGACCCTGAAGGGCGTCTGTGGCAGCGGCTCTCAGGCTTTTCTCTCCCCTGGGCGTGAGGTCACCCCAGCTCAGGCGTGTTGGGAGCCACTTGAATGGGCCTCGGATTTGTGCCACCAAGGGACCAGGGCTTGGGGCATGTTTTTTTTTTTTTGAGTTGGGAGTCTCACTCTGTCGCCCAGGCTGGAGTGCAGTTGCACGATCATGGCTCACCGCAGTCTCGCATTCCTGGGCTGAAGCGATCCTCCAGTGTCGGCCTCCTCAGCAGCTGGGAATACAGGTGCACGCCACTATGTCTGGCTAATTTTTTGATTTTTTTTGTAGAGACGGGGGTCTCACTATGTTACTCAGGCTGGTCTCGAACTCCTGGACTCGAGCAGCCCTCCCGCCTTGGCTCCCCCAATTGCTGGGGTTACAGGCGTCAGCCACCACGCCCAGCCTGAAACTTTCGAAGTATCTGCAGCCCCAGCCAACACCTGACTGCAACCTCTTGAGAGACCCCAAGTGAGAATTTTTCAGCCAAGCTCTGCCTGAATTCTGACCCAGGACATCTGTGAGCAAAAGCGAATGCTTGTTGTCTCACCCTTCTAAGTTGGAAACGCAAAGGAACACTTACACATAGTCTCCAGGACCCTGGAGGGCGTCCTGTCTTTCCTCCCCGTCAAGCAGATGCTGGCAGTGGTGGCCTTTTAAGAGGGGAACCTCTGACCCCCTTCATTCATATTTGAAAAGAAGTTCCTGAAAAGCCTTCATACGTTCATGAACACCTGACATGTTACGACGAAGCTTAAAATTTAAAAATATACTTGAACTAATACACATAAAAGGGTGCGTGTCAGTGCATACTTTGGCTACCGTTTTGCACAAGTGACAACCAATGCATTCATTCACACTCATCCTTTTAAGTTTATTTTTATACAATGCATAAAGTCTTTTTTTTTGAGTTGGAGTCCCACTCCATCGCCCAGACTGGAGGGCAGTGGCCTGCTCCCGGCTACCACAGCATCAACCTGCTGGGCTCCGGCGATCCTTCCGCCTCAGCCTTCCAAGTAGCTGGAAACACAGGCGCGTGCTACCACAACCAGCTAATTTTTTGATTTATTGTAGAGATGAGGTCTCGCCAAGTTGCCTGGTGGGTCTTGAACCCGTGGGCTCAAGTAATTCACTCACCTTGGCCTCCCAAGGGCTGGGACAACAGGCTGAGCCACTGAGCCTGGCCAAAATCTTTTTAAATTAAAAAAAATTAATTGCAAACGCTCTCTCTTTTCTTTCTTTCTAAAAATTCGTTTAGAGACAGGATCTCACTCTGTGGCTCAGGCTAGAGTGCAGTGGTGTTCCTGGGCTCAAGTGATCCCCCTGTCTCAGCCTCCCAAGTAGCTGGGACTACAGGTATGTGCCACCACGTTCAGCTAATTTTAAAATATTTTGGTAGAGACAGGGTCTTGTTATGTTGCCCAGGCTGGTGTTGAACTCCTGGGCTCAAGCGGTCCTCCCACCTTGGCTTCCCGAAGTGCTGGGATGACAGGCGTGAGCCACCATGGCTGGCCACTCTTTTTTCTCCTCAGCAGACACTTCCAGTCTTCAAAACTTTTCCTTTTCAGGGTTGCGGGCTCGTCGGCCCAAGCATGGAGACTCAGTGCCAATATATGACAGTGTGTGCCACATCTGGTGGGGCGCGGGTGGCCTGTCATCACCAGAGGCGGTGACAGAAGCCCAGGAGATGAAGACATTCTTTCCAGCTCACCTGCCTTCTGGGGATGCTGCAAAGGCAGGAGACAGTCTGTTGCAAAGGGCGGTGTGAAATCTGGAAGCGCCTTGTATTCACACCGCGCCTTTTCTTTCTAACTTCAGAATCTCCGGTGTCACCTTGTTCCGCTCAGTTGCTGGGAGAGAAGTTGAGAGAGTGCAGAGAGTGAAAGGCGTGATTTCATACTGTTTATCCAGAGCGATTAGAATCAAGGACAACAGAGAGAGGAGAAAGGCTTGTTTCTCCCTCATCTTTCTCTCTTGCAAGTCTTTTTTTTCTTTTGAGTTGGAGTCTCACTCTGTCGCTCAGACTGGAGTGCAGTGGCCGCTCCCGGCCACCGCAGCCTCGACCTTCTGGGCTCAGGTGATCCTTCCGCCTCAGCCTTCCAAGTACCTGGAACTACAGGCACGCACCACCATGCCCGGCTAATCTTCAAAAAATGTATTGTAGAGATGAGGTCTTGCCAAATTGCCCAGGCTGGTCTCGAACCCGTGAGTTCAGGCAATCCTCTTGCCTCGGCCTTCCAAAGTGTCGGGATTATAGGCTGAGCCACCGTGCCCGGTCTCATGTGAGTATTTCAACTTTTAAGAAGTGGCCAGGCGCCATGGCTCATGCCTGTAATCCCAGGACTTTGGGAGGCTGAGGCAGGAGGATCACTTGAGCCCAGGAGTTTGTGACCAGCTTGGGCAACACAAGGCGATCTTATCTCTACCAAAAAAAAATTAGCCGGGCGAGGTGGTACATGCCTGTAGTCCCAGCTGCTCAGGAGGCTGAGGCAGGAGAATCGCCTGAGCCCAGGAGGTCAGGGCTGTGTGAGCCATGATGGTACCACTGAACTCCAGTCTGGGGACAGAGAGACCCTGACTCAAAAAAAAAAAAAAAAATCTTTTAAGAACCTGATGGTCCTGGTAAGGTATTGAGCATTGTATGAATATTTTGGGACTCAGACTGAGAGGAGAAAGTTCTCTAGACTTTTAGCCTCAGAATTATTCAGGCCTTGAAGTAATGACCTCAGAAGGGAACACCATTCTTGCACCATGCATTTGACAGCACATGGGTGCCATCTCTCTTGATGGCACACTTGGGTTTCAAAATGAAAGAGAAAAGCCTCAAGAAAGTATGCCCTGGGTTTAAAAAAATGTATACTAGCTGGGCTCGGTGGCTCAGCCTGTAATCCCGCGCCTTTGGGAGGCTGAGGTGAGTGGATTGCCTGAGCCCGCTGGTTCGAGACCCACCTGGGCAGCGAGACCTCATCTCTACAATAAATCAAAATGAGCCGGGTGTAGTAGCGCGAGCCTGTAGTTCCAGCCACTTGGAAGGCTGAGGCGGAAGGATCACCGGAGCCCAGCAGGTCGAGGCTGCAGTGGTCGGAGCGGCCACTGCACTCCAGTCTGGGCAACAGAGTGAGACTCCGACTCAAAAAAAAAAAAAAAATGTATACTAGAATTTTATTTTATTTTATTTTTTTGGTTTTTTGAGTCAGTGAGTGTCTCCCTCTGTCGCCTACAGGCGCATGCCACCACTCCTGGCTTTTCTTTTTATTGTAGAGATGAGGTCTTGCCAAATTGCCCAGGGTGGTCTCGAACCCCTAGACTCAGGCAATCCTCTCACCTCAGCCTCCTAAAGTGCTGGGATTACACAAGGCTTGAGCCACCGCGCCCAGTTACAAAGAATTTCAAAGCCCCAAGCCATTTCAGACACCAGGTGAACCCACACTCCTGCCGTCTTTATCCATTTCCAGTTCAAACCCTGAAGGCTGATTTATTATCCACATCTGGCAGAAGTGGATACTAAATCTTTCCTTCCGTCAAGGAGAATAAAAATTTCGAGATGAAAAACGGTCAGTCTGATGGCTTTGCCTGAGTCTGTGCGGTTGGCTTCGAAAACTGAACATTGGCCCTAAAAGAGACTGAAATGAGAAGTGATCAATTCAGAGGCTGCATGTAGATGACTCTTCATCACAGATTCTGGAGTGGCTAGACATCGGCATCCTTCAGAATCCGCAAAACGCCGCTTCACGCCTTTTGACAGAGCGCTGTGAACGCTGGAGCCGGTGCTGGGACACGGGTTTGATTGTTTAAAACATTTTTTGAGACTGATTTTGGTTTTAGACATGGATAAGGAGAAGTGCTGGAAGAATGTCCACTAAAGTTCTCAAGGCATTCTATTTTTATTATATTTTATTTTTTGAACTGGGGTCTCACTTGGTCGCCCAGGCTGGAGGGTAGTGGCATGATCATGGCTCACTGCAGCCTCGGCCTCCTGGACTCAGGTGAGCTTTCTGCCCTAACCTCCGTAGTAGCTGCAACTAGAAGCACATGCCACCACAACTGACTGATTTTTTTAATTTAAATTTTTTTTTTATTGTGGGGAGACGAGGTCTCGCTGTGTTGCCAAGGCTGATCTCAAACTCCTGGGCTCAAGAGATCCTTCTGCCTTGGCCTCCCAATGTGCTAGGATTACAGGTATGGGCCACTGCACCGGACTTTATTTTGTATTTTATTTTATTTTATTTTTTTTTGAGTCGGAGTCTCACTGTTGCCCAGACTGGAGTGCAGTGGCCGCTCCCGGC
>NW_007074587.1:0-2629 GCF_000164805.1 Carlito syrichta | reverse complement strand
AAAAAAAAAAAAGACGAAGTCTTGCTTTGTCACCCAGGCTAGAGTACAGTGGCTTCATCATAGCTCACTGCGACCTCCGACTCCTTTCTCAAGCGATCTTCCTGCCTCAGCCCCCTGAGTAGCTGGGACTACGAGTGTGTGCCACTAAGCCCAGCTTAGTTTTTATTGTTTTGTGGAGACAGCGGTTTTGCTACATTGCCCACGCTGGTCTTGAACCCTTAGGCTCAAGTGATCCTCTCGCTTCTACCTCCCAACGTGTTGGGATTACAGGCATGAGCCACTGTGTCTAGCCCCACCGCTATTTATACTAAGTCCCCTACATATGAACCTTCAAGTTACGAACTTGGACAATGCACATGGCTTTTTAAACTTCTCTCCACCAGGTGTCAGGATAGCCTGTTAAATATAACACTCTATAGCTGACTGTGTTAGTTGGGTACCTAGGCTAATTTTGTTGGCTTAAAACAAGCAAATTCATGGGCTTTTCAGCAAATTGGATGGAATTGGAGACAGTCATTCTTAGTGATCTATCACAGAAACAATACCACACGTTCTCACTCATAAGTGAACATTAATCACAACAGCACAAGGGAGGGATCAGCAGTCGTGGGACACTTGCCGGGGCGGAAAGAAAGGGAGGGGGCGCATAACAACGCAAAGGATACCTGGTCCTAAGCCAGGGGAAGTGAGGACCAGGGGGAGGCCCAGACCTCACCTGCGCGTGCTTTACTTATGCGCCTAATCCCGACCTGCTATAATAAAGTCAAACAGACACACAAATTGGTCTGACAAACACCTGTTGGAACGGAACTCCTTCCTGTGTTGGGGACCCCCTGTGTTTAGCTTCTGACCCCGAAGCTCAGCCTTTCCCTGGGGTCTCAGCTGGGTAGAGCTTCTGGTCTAGGTTGGGCATGGCTGGTTTTGGCCGGCTTGCTCCTGGGTCTCCGGGCAGCGGGTGGCTTGGCGGGGCGGACCGACGGTGGGTTTGGCTAGGGCGGCGAGTCTGTCTCCGTGTGACCACTCACCCCTTTGTGTGGCGGTTTGGGGCTCCAGCCATAAGAGCGGAAACGCACAAGGCGTCTTGAGGCACGGGTCCAGAACCCGTGTCATGCCGCTTGTGTCAAAGAAAACCTCAAGGCCGGTCCAGGTTCCAGAAGAGACTCCACTTCCTGATGGAGGGCGTCGCAATGTCACCTCACCTGGGTGACAGGGAAAAGGCGGGGAAGAACCAGGGGCTGGGTCTTCTGTCTGGCACACCTGGCTTTGTGACTTTCGTCGGTGTGTGATTTCTCCTCTTGTCCAAGGGCCACTGGCAGGGAAATTTCTCAGGCAACTGTCGAAAGCGTAGGTCCCTGAGAAGCCAGGTGCAAAGGAATTGTCAGGCTAACAGAGAAGCCCTGACCACGAGGGCTTTGAGACCAGCTGGGACAGCAAGTCAACAGTTGGTAAGGTGGTTTTTCCAAAAAATTGTGGCAAAAATGTATTTGAGCACGTGCCACACAACACACACACATTGTTTTGCCTCGGTGTTTCACCTATAGATGGAAACATCCCTTTAGCTCACTGGAAGATGTAGCCACCAGGAAATACCACTCGCTGGTGTAGTGTGTGTGCCCCTTGGGTTATGGCAGGGTGCAGGAAGCCGGGTCACACAGAGGCTGGGCCACCGTTAACTGTGTAAGTCACACCCAGAACCGGGCTTTCTGCGGTACTGGCTCATGCTTATTGAGGGGTGAGCGCTATTTTGAATGTCTAGAAGAACATGGTCGCACCTGTCAGATATTTGAAGGGCTTATTTGTGGAAAAGTCATGAAGCTTCCTAGTGGCTCGGAAGAAGAATGGGAAATGACAGATAAAGACACTAGAGAGTGTCAAAGAAATGGGAATCCTCTGGGCTCTCTGTAGCAGGGCCATGGGTTCCATGTCATTGGCTGGTTCAGACACTGCCGGCTCTGTGGCTGTGCTGTGAGTGCAGGTGTGTGCTATCTTTTTTTTTTTTTGAGTTGGAGTCTCCCTCTGCCACCCAGACCGGGCTGCCGTGGCCGCTCCGGCCACCACTGTCTCGACCCGCTGGGGTCCGGCGATCCCTCCGCCTCAGCCTTCCGAGTAGCTGGGACGACAGGCGCCCGCTACCACGCCCGGCTAGTTTTTTGATTGATTGTAGAGACGAGGTCTGGCCAAGTTGCCCCGGTGGGCGGCGAACCCACGGGCTCAGGCCGTCCACTCACCTCGGCCTCCCAAGGCGCGGGACTGCCGGCCGAGCCACTGAGCCCGGCTAGCTGTGTGCTGTCTTCCAGGGGAGGCAGGCTGGCTGTCCTCGTGTGAAGCTGGTGGTGGGGCTGGGGGCGTCGCTTTGATGTCCCTTAAAGGGGACACTCGATCACCCTGGTCCTGGCTTCCCACAGGGATGATGTCCGAGGGTGCTGGCCACAGCTCTTACCTGAGAGCGGTAGCCGCTCGACCAGGTTGCAGTCAGATTTGGACGGACTCTTGGCTTCATGGCCCAGTGAGTGTGTTTCCACATCCGTAGGGGTGGGCGGGCCTTACTGGGTTGGTTTTTGGCGTTGGCGTCTCACTCGGTCGCCCAGGCTGGAGGGCAGCGGCCGCTCCCGGCCCCCGCAGCCTCGAC
>NW_007074586.1:3059-5715 GCF_000164805.1 Carlito syrichta | reverse complement strand
GAGCCCGGCAGGTTGAGGCTGCAGTGGCCACGAATGTGCCACTGCACTTCAGCCTGGGCAATGGAGTGAGACTCTAGCTCCAAAAAAAAAAGTAAACAACCCAAATGTCCATCACAAGGCAAATGAACAAATTGTATACAATGGAATACTATTACAGGTAACAAGTGAGCAATATGCACATCATGGAAGAAGTTCAAAACCATTATGTAGAGTAAAAGAAGTGGGAAAAGGGGGTGAGAGTCCATACTATATGATTCCATTTCTGTAAAACTCTGGAAAAAAGAAGTCTGACTGCCTGGGACTATGGTGTGTGTGGGTGATTAGCAAGGATTGTCTGGAAGGACGGGGCACAAAGGAAATTATTATGGTAATGTGGGTATATCTTCATCGTTGTGGTAATGCATACATTTGTCTAAAGGGGTATATATATTTATCTAAAGTCATTAAAATGTACATTTTTTTCTTTTTTTTTTTTTTTGAGTTGGAGTCTTACTCTTTTTGCCCAGGCAGGAGTGCAGTGGCACGCTCACAGCCACCGCAGCCTCCACCTGCTGGACTTAGGTGATCCTTCCACCTCAGCCTTCCAAGTAGCTGGAAGTATAAACACATGCCACCACGTCCGGCTAGTTTTTGTGATCTATTGTAGAGACAAGGTCTCACCAAGTTGCCCTGGCTGGTCACGAACCCGTGGGCTCAGGCAATCCTCTTGCCTCGGCCTCCCAAAGTGCTGGGATTACAGACTGAGCCACCGCGCCTGGCCAAAAAATGTTCATTTTAAATGAATGCATTTTGGCCAGGTTTATGCCTATAATCCCAGTACTTTGGGAGGAGAAGGTGAGAGGACTACTTGAGCCCAGGAGTTCAGGACCAGCATGGGCTTCTTGGGGAGACCTCATTTTTATAATAAATCAAACAATTAGTTGGGCATGGTGCCATGCACCTGTAATTCCAACTACTTGGAAGGCTGAGGCAGAAGGATGAGGCAGAAGATCGCCGGAGCCCAGCAGGTCGAGGCTGGGGTGGCCTTGAGCGTGCCACTGCACTCCAGGCTGGGTGACAGTGAGACTCCAACTCAAAAAAAAAAAAAAATACAAATGGACAATAACATGTTTATAAAGATACTTGCCCTTATAAATCTTGATAAATTAGGAAAATACACATTTTAAAAATTTTCTTTTCTTTTCTTTTTTTTGAGTTGGAGTCTCACTCGGTTGCCCAGATTGAAGTGCAGTGGCTGCTCCCAGCCACCACAGCCTCGACCTGCTGGGCTACAGCGATCCTTCCACCTCAGTCTTCTGAGTGGCCGGAATTACAGGCATGCGCTACCATGCCCGGCTGATTTTTTTATTTATTGTAGAGATGAGGTCTTGCCAAGTTGCCCAGGCGGGTCTCGAACCCGCAGGCTCAGGCAATCCACTCACCTCAGCCTCCCAAAGGCGTGGGATTAATGGCTGAGCCACCGAGCCCAGCTTCTTTTCTTTTCTTTTCTTTTTTTTTTTTTTTTTGAGTTGGAGTCTGACTCTGTCGCCCAGACTGGAGTACAGTGGCTGCTCCCGGCCACCGCAGCCTCGACCTGCTGGGCTCCAGTGATCCTTCCGCCTCAGCCTTCCAAGTAGCTGGAATTACAGGCATGCGCTACCACGCCCGGCTGATTTTTTGATTTATTGTAGAGATGAGGTCTTGCTGTCCAGGCGGGTCTCGAACCCACGGGCTCAGGCAATCCACTCACCTCAGCCTCCCAAAGGCACAGGATTACAGGCTGAGCCACCGAGCCCGGCTCTCTTTTTTTTTTTTTTAAGTAGGAGTCTTACTCTGTCGCCCAGCATGGAATGTGGCACGCTCACGGCCACCGCAGCCTTGACCTGCTGGGTTCAGGCGATCCTTCCACCTTAGCCTTCCAGTAGCTGGAACTACAGGCACGTGGCACCATGCCCAGCTAATTTTTTGTAGAGACAAGTTCTCGCCAAGTTGCCCAGGTTGGTCTCAAACCCCTGGACTTTTGCAATCCTCTCGCTTCAGTCTCCCAAAGTGCTAGGATTACAGGCTTGAGCCACCGTGCCCGGCTCACTTTTTTTTTTTTGAGTCGAGTCTCACTCTATCGCCCAGACTAGAATGTAGTGGCATGCTCCCGGCCAGCACAGCCTCGATCTGCTGGGCTCCGGCGATCCTTCCGCCTCAGCCTTCTGAGTAGCCAGAACTAGAGGCACGCGCTACCACGCCTGGATCATTTTTGATTTATTATTGAGATGAGGGCTCACCAAGTTGCACAGGCGGGTCTCGAACCCGCAGGCTCAGACAATCCACTCACCTCGGCCTCCCAAGGCGTGGGATTACAGGCTGAGCCACCAAGCCCGGCTCACTTTTTTTTTCTTTTTTTGTTTTTTGAGTTGAGGTCCCACTCTGTAACCCAGGCTGGAGAGCAGTGGGACAATCACTGCTCACCGCAGCCTCAGCCTTCTGGTTCAGGTGATTCTTCTGTGTCAGCGTCCTGAGTAGCTGAGACTGCAGGCTTAGGCCACCATGACTGACTAAATTTTTATTTTATTTTATTATTTTTTTTTAAAGGAATTTTAATTTTTTTTTTTTTTTGAGTTGGAGTCTCACTCAGTCACCCAGACTGGAGTGCAGTGGCCGCTCCCAGCCACCGCAGCCTCGA
>NW_007074586.1:2409-3039 GCF_000164805.1 Carlito syrichta | reverse complement strand
CTCACCTCAGCCTCCCAAAGGCACGGGATTACAGGTTGAGCCCCCGAGCCCGGCTTATTTTATTTTTGTAGACACGAGGTCTTGCCTAGACTGGTCTCAAGCAATCCTCTCACTTGCACCTTCCAAAGTGCTAGAATTACAGGTGTGAGCCACCGTGCCTGGCCAGAAAGTACAAATTTTGCGAAGCAAGGTGGCTTACTTCTGTAATCCCAGCACAATGGGAAGCAGAGGTGAGAGGATTGCATGAACCAAGGGGTTCAAGGCCAGTATGGACAACTTGGTGAGATCTCGTCTGTATAATAAATTAAAAGACTAGCCAGGTGTGGTAACCCATGCCTGTAGTTCTGGCTACATGGAAATCCAAGGCGGAAGGATCGCCTGAGTCTAGTAGGTCAAGCCTGCTCTGGCCATGAGTGTGCCACTGCGCTCCAACCTGGGGAACAGAGTGAGACTCTAACTCAAAAAAAAAAAAAAAACCGAGCTTGGTGGCTCAGTCTGTAATCCCGGCGCTTTGGGAGGCTGAGGTGAGTGAATTGCCTGAACCCGCAGGTTCGAGACCCGCCTGGACAACTTGGCGAGACCTCATCTCCACAATAAATAAAAAATTAGCCGGGCGTGGCAGCACGCCTG
>NW_007074586.1:0-1554 GCF_000164805.1 Carlito syrichta | reverse complement strand
CATCATGTGTCAAGCCTGTAATCCCAGCACTTTGGGAGGCTGAGGTGAAAGGATTGCCTGAGTCCAGGGCTTCGAGACTAGCCTGGGCAATTTGGTGAGACTGTCTCTCTACAATAAATCAAAAAATTATCCGGGCATGGTGGCACACACCTGTAGTTCTAGCTACTTGGAAGGCTGAGGTGGAAGGATCACCTGAGCCCAGCAGGTCAAGGCTGCGGTGGCCTTGAGTGTGTCACTGCACTGCAGCTTCAGCGACAGAGTGAGATTCCATCTCCAAAAAAAAGAAAAAAAATAATAAAAAAAAAATAATAAATACAGTATTTTGTATTGAGTACTTACTGTGTGCTGGGATTTTAACCTTATCTCAACTATCCTATGGGGTCAATACTATTATGTCCTCATTCTACAGATGAGGTAAATGAGCCATAGAGGTTAAGTACTTGCCCAAGTTCATATAGCTACTAAGTGGCAGAGCTAGGAGTTACTCCTAGCTCGGGTCCATCTCCAGATTTTGTGCTTTTTTTTTTTCCTGCAGAGATGAGATCTTGCTGTTTTGCCCAGGCTACTCTCCTGAAACTCCTAGCCTCAAACAAGCCTCCTGCCTCAGCATCCTCTCTTGAGCCCAGAAGTTCGAGACCAGCCTAGGCAACATAGGGACACCTCATCTCTCCAAAAAAAAAAAATTAGCTGAGTGTGGTGGCATGTGCCTGCAGTTCCAGCTACTTAGGAGGCTGAAGTGGAAGGATTGCCTGGGCCCAGGAGGTTGAGGGTGCAGTGAGCCATGATTTTGCTGGTTCACGTTCCAGTCTGGGTGACAGAGTGAGACTCTGATTTTTTTTTAAACAGGCAATTTATAGAATAATAGTTACATAAAAAAATCAACAACAAAGAGATATATGTGAACAAAGCATGTAAGCTCAAAAAAGCAGATATACTATTTTATCCTCATTGCCTCACTAGAACAGTGCCTGACACACAGGAGGCATTGAGTGAATATCTGTTGGATGTATATATATGTATGTAGCTGGGCATGGTAGTTCATGCCTATAATGGGAGGCAGAGACAAGAGGGGTGCCTGAGTCCAGGGGTTCCAGACCAGCCTGGGGAACTTAGTGAGACCTCTTCTCTACAACAAATAAAAAAAGTTAGTGGGGCATGGTGACCTGCACCTGTGGTTCCAGCTACTTGGAAGGTGGAGGCAGAAGCATCACCTAAGCCCAGCAGGTCGATCACAGCAGGTGGCTGTGTGCATGCCACTGCACTCCAGCCTGGGCCACAGAGTGAGACTCCAACTAAAAAAAAAATTAAAAATAAAAATAAGCCAGGCATGGTGGCTCACACCTCTAAACCCAGCACTTTGAGAGGCTGAGGCAAGAGGATTGCCTGAGCCCACAGGTTTGAGACCTGCCCAGGCAATATGGTGAGACCTCGTCTCTACAATGAATAAAAAAAAAAAATCAAGGTCAGGCTCGGTGGCTCAGCCTGTAATCCCAGTGCTTTGGGAGGCTGAGGTGAGTGGATTGCCTGAGCCTACGGGTTCGAGACCCACCTGGG
>NW_007074585.1:78642-88852 GCF_000164805.1 Carlito syrichta | reverse complement strand
GGGGCTGTCAAGGGGAGAGCGCTGGGGGCCGGGCGGCGGGAGGGCTGGTCCTCGGCTGGCAGGAGAGGATACGAGGAGCTTTCTTCTTTTCCTCTCCACAGAGCTTTGTTGAACTAGCTGTTGCTGCAAAACTGCCGGGAGGATCCCATTGGTTTGCCGTGGGGACCACAAAATAGGGGTCCTGGGGGCTCTTTGCATAAATAACCTGGTATTGTGTGTATTCTTTGCGTGCGACCCAGTTTGAACGTGGTGGAGTCTTCTCCAAGCAGGCCCATTTTCCCTCCACAACTCCTACTTGTAGACTTCACTTTATACCACGTAAAAGAGGAGGACCATCCATCTCCCTTCTTTCTGATGGCTAAACTGGTGGCTGATTATCTTCCCTTGTAATAGAATTAAAAAAAAAAAAATCCGAATCCAGAATAAAGCCTGTTGATTGGATAAGGCTTGTCAAAATTTCTATCGCTGGTCTTATGGAAATGTGTGTTGTCAGCCAATCTGTGCGGTGGTCGTGGTTCCGCTTAATTGCACCGCAATGAGAGGATTCAGTCCCCATCCCAGGCTGTCGGGATCCCTGCAGCTTTCAGAGCTGGCAGGGGCTGTGAGTGCTGCATAGGTAGATCCCCGGAGAAGGGAGTGGCCAGAGGATTCGGAGTCGCTGTGTTCAGGGATTGGTGGAAACCTCGACGGAATTGAGAAGACAGCATCACCTGCTCATATCATAACATTTCAGAAACTGGCAACAGCTGGATGTGCGTTTTTCTTTCCCTGCACCGACTGGCAATTGGAGTTCTTGAAGCGAGTGTCGGAAGAAGAAAATGTGGAATCTTGGACAAGGCTCTCATCCTGGACTGGACCTGGATTTCAGGGCTTCTCCAGCCGGCTCTATGAGGCTTAACTTTGTTTCCTTTTTTCGATACTCATTTGCATTATTATGGGATGAAGAAACTTGTTAGTGATTGCTGGAGCTCAAGTTACCTCAAAAAATCACCTTCTAAAACCTTTTTTTTTTTAGTATAATTTGAATCTTCAAAATAACAAAGTATTATGTCTGATGATTTTATTCTCTTCCCTGATTACTTTGGACATCCCAAAGACCTATGCTTGAACATAGCTTCTATAGTTATCTACAAGTGGAAGAGCAAACTCTGCCTCTACTTTTTCATATCTGAAGAAAAGTCCCAGAAGAGTCATTTAACAATTTGCACATTTCATAAGTATACATTTTTTATGATGCATGTTTCTTCCTTCCATAAACAGAATTAAATGATGAACTTTTACTTATGTTGTCATACCTCAGCACACTGAGATAAATAAAATTATTCCTGCCTCTTGAAGTTGACAACGTTAAGTTTTATAAACTCCAAACGTACGGAATTCAAGAGAATGGATTTTAACACCCGTTTTACCATTGCCAACATTTAATGTAATTATGACCTCTGTTTTCTAATGTGAAAATCAATCCTAATATTTTTCATTTTCATTAATTTTCACTATCTGCTCCCTACCCCTGAACTCTCAATTTATCATGGATGATATTCAAGACCTGGAAGGAATACCAGGCGTTCATCTGGTCTTATATAAATGTTGCCTAAACTCTGCCTTTCTTTCACACTGTTGCTTGAGACTTCGTTATCTAGTATCATATTTCTTCTATGAGTCAGCAACCAAAACTAACCCCTGAGCTGCAATAATATCCTGATTTTAAAGAACCTAGAAATGTAAGTAAGGACTATCAGTCTGCCCAAACTGTGAGTGATATAGTCCATTGTGTTTAATTTTAGTTTTTCATGCTCTTGGCTGCCCCAGTTCTTTCATGAATTGGACTTATCTTCAGACCTCTTTTTTTCTTCAGGTTATTTAATCCTATAAAATGCTCTCCAGCTTTTTAAAGACCATTTAAACAGTAACAGGCCTAATTCTAATGCTTAACTCTAACACTTGTTGGCCTGTACCTCTGAGGAGCAATTTCTAATTTTCTCTCCCCTCTCACAACTTTGAAAATTCACGAGTTGTTTTTTAAGCAGTCTTATGAGATCATGAGCTCTTTTTCTGTATTCCAGTAAAGTCATGGTCATTTTCTCGTAACTGTCTCAAGGTACTTATTTCTATTCTGTTAGATTTCTCAGTTCTCTTGTATGTTGGTTTTGATGTTACCAAAGAGAAGGCCTGCTTATATGTCTCAGGACCTGCCTTTGCTTACATTTAAAAGTGCATTTTGTTGTTGTTGACAACGGAGGTGTTCTTTGCCAAAATTTACTGGCATGAAAAGCATTCACTTCAAGGTCTCTAGTTGTGGGACTTCTTGGCGTTATCAGCCTGTGAAAACCTATGTGATCTATATGTTTTTCTAGTAAACTCAGTATCTTAGTAGCATAAGAGAAGAGACTATTTTCCAATGAAAGGATATAATCCCTGTGACATCCCTCTCTCCCCTACCAGCATTCCTTTTGGAGTCAGCACCACTCTGAGTGGAAAGGGGAGAACAGTAGTTTCCATTTTTAAAAGTTTAATACTTAAACCCTGGAATGGCAAAACTGGCTACATTATGTATCTTGCCTCCTCACATTTTTATATGAGGCCTGACCTTATATCCCCTTCACTTCCTATGAAAAAGCCCTTTAAGCCGGCAGTTCTCCAGTTTATTTAAAAAATAATCCAGTTGGTGTAGTTTCTTTACTCCAGCTTCTCTTACTTTGACCAAGTTCATGTTTCATTTCACTTCTTAGGGGAATGACCAAATACTTTTTTATGTTTCTTTTCTTTATCTTACTTATAAATTACTCTTGATAATACTTCTTTTTCACCTGTGCATTGTATTTTATCTGACTTGTGCAAATAATCTTTTTTCTTTTTTTAAACAACTCTTATTATGAAAGTTTCCTTGTTAATCAAATTTATCTTTTCTTTCACAAAAGTTTGTTCTTAGTATTACCCACACCTACTGAAGGAAATAGTGTGTTGTTGAAGTGTCCTTCAGTGTTTCTAAATCCCCTTATAATAATTAAGGTAAAGTAAAACTGAAATAAATGGCCAAAGTAACCTTTAAGCATTTGACTAACTGGATGAGAACATTTCCAAAATATTTAATATATACCTTTTAAGTTGCCTGTAAGATTTGTAACATTGCTTGTCCTTAAAGTATTTGAAAAAATTTACGGTACAGTTTTATAGCATTATCATCTTCAAAGTCAAAATGGACATATGAACTTGAATACCCAAAAAAAGTTGTAAAAATTCAGTACAATGTTTAAATCATTTACATTATAGTAATTCTTGTCAGAGCTTAATAATCATAAAAGTTTATCACCAGCGGACAAATAACAAATCTCCCTATGTTCACTTAGCCTTTAAGAAAGACTTGTTACGGTTGAAAGCTGTCTTATGGCCAACTAATGTAAGCCATGTACCTGCTTTTACAATTCTATAAATTTGAGCAAATTTATGTAGCCTAACAGAATACATACCAAAAAATTATGCTCTAAAGATCTTTAATATCCCTATATGCTATCATTTCTGTTTAAATTACAATGCAGTCGATTTTACCATTTTACCAATCCAGTTGGCAAGATTTTGTGGTATTCAAGTGTTTGGTGTAATCTGTCTTCCTCTGTGTCTTGCTTTACCTGTGCATTTTGTAACCATGATTGAACCTATCTCTCTTACTTAGTGTTGGTTTTTACCTTGTCTCAGTGTTGTCAGTTCTGTTGGCATTTCAAAAATTCATTAAATTTGAAAATATTTTTATGTATGAGGTATGTTGTATACTTCCCCAAATGGCAACTTTATTCATGACTGAAATCTAATTAAGCCTAGTGTACTTCCTGCAGTTTCAACCCCCATATATTTACAGACAGAATGAGGAGGTGACAAGACACTCCTTTATTTCTTGCTGCCCTTCCAGTCGGCCCTTGGACCACTACGCATTTCTATCTGGAAGGTTGCTTCTCCACAGTGATTTCGCATTACAGGAGGGTTTTCCTTCTTTGTTCTCAGACCTGGCCCTGTAGACGAGAAGGAGCCTGGACACAGTGACACATTCACAAAGGCCCTGCAGGACCACCATGGCTTATGATGACTCCATGAAGAAAGAAGGTATGACCCATTAGCCTGAGAAGCATTCCAGAGGGGGTATCCTCTTCACTCCTTGCAGCCCATGGATATAGAGACCAGGACTGGGCACCACAGCCTGGACTCCCAAGTGATGGTCCAGAGCACTATTATGACACTCGTCCTCCACGTCATCCCCAGACTGGGCCCATGGAAACGAAAACCAGGACAGGGATTCCAACACGAGAGTCTGAAATGAGTCTCGTAGTTGATTGGGGTGATCCCCTGCAGCACTCTTGGTCCCTGCCAGCTCCAGTGTGCAGGAACGTGGGGATAGGAACCACATACTGGACTCCCACAGAGCAGCACAGCGCATGAGTCCTTATTCTTTTCCACCTTTCCTCTGCAAGTCTGTGTCCACCTACCAGATTACAACTAAGAAACCGTGTCCAAAAATGCGCAAGGGTCCTTTGCATAGCATGGAAGCATTTTTTCTTCAGGTTTGATTCTTGTATTTGCAGCCAGGTCATCAAGAAATATTCTGTCCCTTTGGGTCTAACCCTGGATTTCAGTGGACCTACTGAAACATTATTTTAACTTGAAAGTAGAGGGACTGTTGCATTATGTGTGTGGTGGTTTGATGGTCACTTACTTTTCATTTCCTTTCTCAAATGAACCTGTGCTGCTCAGATTGCTTTGATGGTGATCATACTTTTGAGGACATAGGACTTGCAGCTGGCCGAAGCCAACGAGAAAAGAAACGATCTTATAAAGATTTTTTAAGGGAAGAGGAAGAAATTGCTGCTCAGGTCAGGAATTCTTCCAAGAAGAAGTTAAAGGTAAGTTCTAAAAATTTGAATTAGGAAATTTTAAACTACTTCTTACCGTATTTCCTAATATTTGAAGAAGGAAGTATCTTTTTAAAAACTTAGAAAAAAAAAATAAAACAAGAGTCCCCTCCCGCTGTGGGAGATTTTCCGTCCTCTCAATAAATCCTGCTTTCTCCGTAAAAAATAAATAAATAAAAATAAAAGTGGTTCCAAACTGCTTTTGCCTCATCATTTTATTATTGGCCAACTCTTCTTTAATTGCAGGATAGCGAACTTTACTTCTTGGGGACGGACACGCACAAGAAGAAGAGGAAGCACTCCTCTGATGATTACTACTATGGAGGTGAGGATGGCAAGGGGCAGCAGGTGGGATAAACACATCACTGGTTCTTGGAGTCGGGGTAGGGGCAAGGGATCCAGATATTGCTGACTCAGTGGCCTATTTAACAGGGCAGTGGTTCTTGTTCTGAGTGCCGATAAACCAGTGTGGAGGAGGAGAGAGGTGGAGGGCTGGTAATTTGGAGGATTCAGCATAGAAGAACAGTCTTCATTTGTGATACACCAGGTACCAGGTTCCTTCTCCCCCCAACCATCCACTTATCTTGTGCCCATTATTGTCTAGGATCCCTTTGGCCATATGTAGTCCTTGAGCCCTCTGGCCTGCACCTGTGGGTCACTTCTCAACCAGTGTATAACCACTCAGAACCAGTTTTCTTAACTATGTTATGCATATAGCTGACAAGGCTAAACTTACTAGAATGGTTTTGTTCTGAACACAGAAATAAGCAGTACACTGTTTGCAATCTAAATTGTAACTACTCATAATCCCACAGCTATAGTCCATTCTTCTGGGTGTGCTCTCTTTGGTTGCTTCCGAAGACTCAGTGAAGACATACAACTTTAGTGGCGAGAGCTGTCTCCAAGGTCAGAGGCAGAATCCACCAAGCCAAGAAGCACGTGGGCATCATCTCTGAATGCTAGGAATCAGTTAAAGGGTCTCCCTTCAACTCATTCCTCTTAGCCTCTTCCTCATGTTAATTGAGTGTTTTTGATGAGAAAGGAAACTTGGTAGAAGTTGCTTCCTGTCATACTGACAGGACTTCTTTTGATTATTTCTAGACATTTCGTCTTTGGAATCATCACAGAAGAAAAAGAAAAAATCCAGCCCACAGTCTGCTGATACAGCTATGGATCTATTGAAAGCTATCACTTCCCCTCTGGCAGCAGGCTCCAAGCCCTCCAAAAAGACTGGGGAGAAATCCTCTAGCTCTTCCAGCCATTCAGAAAGTAAAAAGGAACACCAACACCACAGAAAGAAAGTAAGTGGAAGCAGTGGAGAACTTTCCCTGGAGGATAGTGGCTCCCACAAATCCAAAAAAATGAAACCGCTATATGTGAACACAGAGACACTGACCCTTCGTGAGCCTGATGGTTTAAAGATGAAACTTATTCTCTCACCAAAGGAAAAGGGAAGCAGTTCAGTTGATGAGGAGTCTTTTCAGTATCCCTCTCAACAAGTGACTGTGAAAAAATCCTCAAAGAAATCAGCTCGGGATGAGCAAGGTGCTTTACTCTTAGGACACGAGCTACAGAGCTTTCTGAAAACAGCCCGGAAGAAGCACAAGTCATCCTCGGACCCACATTCACCTCCTGACCCTGAAGGATGTGGGTCGGACACCTCCCAGTTCCCAGAGTCCCACAGTGCTAACCTTGATCTTTCAGGGCTTGAACCTATTCTAGTAGAATCAGACTCATCCTCTGGAGGGGAACTAGAGGCTGGGGAGTTAGTGATAGATGATTCTTACCGGGAAATCAAGAAGAAAAAGAAGTCAAAGAAGAGCAAAAAGAAGAAGGACAAGGAGAAGCATAAAGAGAAGCGACACTCCAAGTCCAAGAGAAGTTCAGGACTTTCTGCTGCACCGGTGGGAGAGGTCACAGCGACACCTGGCCCTCCTCCCAGTGTCCCGTACCCTGGAGTAGCTGCCCCTCCCCCACCACTTCCTGTCCTCCACACAGATGGGCATAGTGAGAAAAAAAAGAAAAAAGAAGAGAAGGACAAAGAGCGAGAGAGAGGAGAAAAGGTAAAACATTTGTTAAAGTATGGTGGGGATAAGAGATGAAGCAGATTCTTCCTGGGTAGTAAGTGGATTTGGAGGTTAAGGAGTTGAGGTGAACCACTGGGAATTTAGCAGGGTCAGGGGATCTGATGGAATTATATAAAGTATAAAATATTACCAATAGCCGAGTCAGTCTCGTACAAAAATAGGAGCAATCTTAATTATTCATGGATTTCCTCAATAGACTTACTCTCCTATTGTGCCAAGAATAGGTTTAGGTATTCCTTGGCTTATTCTAGCTGGCTCTTAGAATTCATGGAAGGAGCGAAACCCAATTTCTTTCACCTAGCAGCACTGTCTGCCTGGAGCAGTTGGGAGATGTAAAAGATGTTCTTTGAGATCATTTTAAAAAATAGATTGTCAAAATTGGTAGACGAGTGAACATTCAGGTTAACAGAATAAGCTAATGGCTTTCTACTAACTGGCATTGGCTACTTTTCTGGTATTCTTTTTAGTGTCAAATTTATGTTCTCTCACCATTTTAGTGCTAACTATATGCCAAGCTTAGTGCTGTGGATAGTACCAGGAAGTACAAAGATGAGCAGGCATAGTTCTTAACCTCAGGGAGCTCATTGTTAATGAGGAAAATTGGAATGAGAGATCAGTCACTTGATTTGATGCCTTTCCTCACAACTCAGAAGTTTCTAGCAGTGTGCTTTAAGGATCTGATGACTGTAGTCATGAAAGGTTTCCTTTAAAAAACATGGACTTTTTGTCCCTGTTATCAAAACATCTCTCTTATTGCACTTATATTCTAAAATCTTTTCTAAAATTTAGAAAGGAAAAAATCAAGCATAGTTTTGCCACCTGAGTGCAACCATTGTCTTCCTATGTTTTTAATTCTGCAAAATGAAATGTCAGATGAAATCTGGAAGAAAAGCTACTAAGAAAGATAAAATCAAATATATTAGCACTTTAGGAATGAGAATTCCATTTCAGTCTATGTGATGGAAGTTATTTTTCCCTCTGCAAATGGTGCCTTTCAAGAATGTGTGTATCTGTGTACCTATCTCAGAAAGAAAAAGCAAAACTGCACCTTCTGAGCCAAGAATCAATGTGAGCATAAAGACCTAGATATTCAAATTCTAAGTCAGGTTTTATTCATTTGTTTATTTGAAAATTGCTTTATGAAATGGAGGTATATATTCTGTATAAGATTCTGCTTATCCTAAGAGTTTCCAGTCTAGTAATAGATGGAACACTGAACTAATTGTACAGTGCTAAATGTAGAAGGTCAGGGTGGTCAGATACTAAACTTGAAAAAGGAAAGGATTTCAGTAAATGGGAACACATGGAGGCAGAAGGATGTTTAGGAAGTACAATAACCAAACTCTAGTCGTGCATTTCCAGCTGCCTGGTAAATATTTCCACTTGGATTCCTTGAATACCCCAAATCCTTGTGTCACTAATTGAGCTCTCCGTCTAGGGCCCCAAACCTGTGTCTTACTCTGTATTACTTCCAGTGTCCAAACTCGAACTGTATGCTTTTCATTTTTCTCAACATCTTATTAAGGAATTTTTGTAAAAGGATTGAAAGAATTGTATAGTGAATGACTACCATGTACCCTCCACCGAGTCTGCAGTTAATATTTCGCTGTTTGCTTTATCACAGATCCATCTATATGTTCATCTGTCAATTCATCTTATCTTTTTTAAAGTAAGTTGTAGGTATCATACCTTTGCCCCAAACACTTCAGTTTACATATTATTAACTGAAGTTCAATATTTTTTAGGAATTTTTTTTAAAAATAAAATTTACATATGCTAAGTATACCATTTGATGAGTTTTTAAAAATGCCCACACCCCTGGACTAAACCTCTTCAAGGTACAGATGTGACCACCATCTCAGAGAGTACTTTCATAACCTTCCCAGTCAGTCTTTGCTCCCAGAGCCAACCACTGTTCCAGTTTTTTCCAATCTTATGGTTCTCTCTTTCCTGCTCTACTCCAACTGTTTCCACTCAAGTGTGAGCCAGATAGTCTTCCTCCTTAATGGCTTTCAAACCTTTATCTCCTCCATTGCCACTGCCACTATCTTGGGCCTCATCCCTCCCTATATTAAATGTAATGAATGACCTAATTTTTGTTTCTTTCCTTATGCAATTAATCTTACACACTGATGCCAGAATGATCTTAAATTCCACCTGGACCATGTCAGTCCTCTGTTCAGTATCTTCAGTGGCTCCTTACTGCCTTTATGTTAAACCATAAGTTTCAAGAGGTTCAGGGTCATGTCTTCTTGCTCTCTACTCTCTCCCTGGTGCTGAACCTGCAGTCTGGCCTATTGTAGGTAGTCCGTAGATACTTGTTAAATAGATAGATAGCCAAGTCCAAACCTTGGCCAAGCATACTTAATTGTGGGGATATAGCCCCAGTTGTCTCTCTTCAGCTTCACCTCTTACTAGTCTGCTTTACATACACTGTGTGGAAATCACACTTGTTTCCTATGTCTTTACCTCTAATCCTTTGCTCATTTTTTTGCAGTGACCTTCCTCTTCTCACATATTGAACCTCTGCCTTCCCTTCAAGGCATGATAAAATGCCACCTCTTTTAAGATATCCTGTATGCCCCCACATCAAAATTACCTTCTGAACTCCTTTGCTATCCCTCTTATTGCATTTATTTTCTTCCTCATAGTGGAGCTATCTTTGTACATTTTCCCATTAAAGACTTTAAGCTCCTTTATAGTAGGGACTGTTTCAGTCACCTTGTAGTATCTTCAACTCCTCGGTGTCCTTGATAAACACTTTGTAAGTGTATGTCAAGTGAATAAATATATGGATGAAAACAGTATTGAAAAGGTAGATTTGGGAGGCAAATTGTAAAGAATCTTAAATGCCGAAATAAGGGACTTGGCAGCGGGCACTTTGGGGTTTATGAGCAAGATTTAGATATGATCTGAATGATAATTTAAGAATAAAATGGGCCGGGCTCCATGGCTCAAGCCTGTAATCTCAGCACTTTGGGAGGCCAAGGCAAGAGGATTACCTGAGCCCAGGGGTTCGAGACCAGCCTGGGCAACTTGGTGAGACCTCGTCTCTATAATAAATCAAAAAATTAGCTTGGTGTGGTAACGTGCACCTATATTTCCAGCTACTCGGAAGGCTGAGGTGGAAGGATTGCCTGAGCCCAGCAGGTCAAGGTTGTGGTGGCCCTGAACATGATGCCACTGTACTCCAGCCAGGGTGACACAGTGAAACTCCAACTCAAA
>NW_007074585.1:61338-78622 GCF_000164805.1 Carlito syrichta | reverse complement strand
AAAAGAATAAAATGGCAGTGTTGTACAGGGTGGATTAAACTGAGGAGAGAGACATGTGACAGACCACCTAGGAGGTTATTATAGTCCAGAAGGTCAGTAATAAAAGCCTGAGAGAAATAAAGTTGAAGAGGTAGATTCATGAGAGACTCTGAAGGAAAGATAGACAAGATCTGGTAACTAGGCTTGCATCTGGGAAACCAGAGACATAAATGAATGTAAGGGATGTCTCTTAAGGTTTCAACCGGAGTGCACTGAAAGATAATAATCTCTTCAAGTTAGAGATTTACTAATCTATAATTCCCCCATGTGGCTAGTGGGAAATGAGTTTTAGTGTATTGCAAAAACCTTAATATGAATTAATATTTTTTTATGACTGTCCAAAAAATCTGAAGTAGTCATAATCTCAATTTAATCATTTATCCAACAAATACTTATGGCTTATATACTATATGTATACTCATATACTATATTTTTAAAACCTGACTTGGACATAAACATTTCCCGTGAAGCTTTTTAAAAAAAATCGTGGCCAGGCACAGTGGCTCATGCCTACAATCCCAGCACTTTGGGAGGTCAAGGTGAGAGGATTGCCTGAGCCCACGGGTTTGAGACCAGCCCAGGCAACTTGGCGAGACCTCATCTCTACAGTAAATTTTAAAAATTGGATGACCGGGCTCAGTGGCTCAGTCTGTAATCCCAGCACTTTGGGAGGCGGAGGCAAGTGGATTGCCTGAGCCTGCAGGTTTGAGACCAGTCAGGGCAACTTGGCGAGCCCTCATCTCTACAACAAATCCAAAATTAGCCGGGCATGGTAGCGTGTGCCTATAGGTCCTGGCTACTTGGAAGGCTGAGGCGGAAAGATCACCGGAGCCCAGCAGGTCGACGCTGGGGTGGCCGTGAGCATGCCACTGCACTCCAGCCTGGGCAATGGAGTGAGACTCTGACTCAAAATTAACTAATTAATTAATTTTAAGAATGGCCAGGGTTGGTGACTCAGCCTGTAATCTCAGCACTTTGGGAGGCCAAGGCAAGTAGATTGCATGAGCCTGCGGGTTCAAGACTAGCCCAGGCAGCTTGGTGAGACCTCGTCTCTATAATAAATCAAAAATTAGCCAGGCATAGTAGCACACGCCTGTAGTTCTGGCTACTTGGAAGGCTGAGGTGGAAGGATCGCCAGAGCCCAGCAGGTCGACGCTGGGGTGACTGTGAGTGTGCCACTGCACTCCAGCCTGGGCAACAGAGTGAGACTCCAACTCAAAAAAAAAAAAAAAATCCTTTCCTGGTTTTTGTTGTAGTACAAAAAAGAACTATCTAAAAGTTAGAGACAAAAGTCCATTCAGAGATAGGAAAGAATGCTTCAAGAATAGTATTCCCTCCAGTCTGGGCAGCATAGTGAGACTCCATCTCTACAAAAAATAAAAAAATTAGCTAGGCATAGTGATAGGCGCCTGTAGTCCCAGCTGCTTGAGAGGCTGAGGAGGGAGGATTACTTGAGCCCAGGAATTCAAAGGTACAATGAGCTGTGATCATGCCACTGCACTCAGTCTAGGCGACAGAGCAAGACACCAACTTAAAAAAAAGCCAAGCGTGGTGGCTCACGCCTGTAATCCTAAAACTTTGAGAGACTGAGGTGAGAGGATTACCTGCACCCAGGAGTTCAAGACCAGCCTCGCAACAAAGCAAGACCTCGTCTCTACAACAGATCAAAAAATTAGCCAGGCACAGTGGCACATGCCTGTAGTTCCAGCTACTTAGAAGGCTGAAGCAGAAGGCTCACTTGAGCCCAGGAGGTTAAGGCTGCGGTAGCCATGACTGTGCCACTACGCTCCAGCTAGATGACAGAGTGAGACTCCGATTCCAAAAAAAGAATAATATTCCCCCAACCTATAGGGAGCAGAGACCAGAGAGCCAAATGGTAGAAGTGCTGAAGACCTCTATAGGCCCTTTCTACCTTAGATTCTATGACCAGGCTGTCATAAAAATAGAGGAGGTGAGAATAGCTGGTTTGGGAGAAGAAGATTAGTTAGATTTAGATGAGGAGTCAACATAGCTAAGTGGTGCAAGCATGGGCTGTGGAGTCTACTGGGAGTGTAAATCCTGGCTCCACTCTCCACTTTACTTACAAGCAACAAGATGTTGGACAAATTATATAACTTATCCATCTCTAAGTTGGGGATCATAACAGACTTAATTCATAGGATTGCTGAAGATTAAATGAGGCAATACATGTAAAAGTGTCTAGGACATCAGTGTGCCAAGGAAGCACAGATGTCGTCGCTACCATCGGTTGGCTCTGGGGTGCCACATCAGACTCACTACGGCAATGCTAGGCATTTTAAATATTTTAAAGTTTCAAGAGAAATAGCAATACTTAACATTTGTCAGATACCTTATGAACTGCACGCTCAAAATAATTCATGATGTTAACAACTGGCCAGCCACAGTAGCTCACGCCTGTAATCTCAGGACTTTGGAAGGCAGAAGTGTGAGGATTGCTTGAGGCCAGGAGTTCAAAACCAGCCTGGGCAACATAGTAAGATCTCATCTCTACAAAAGTAAAAAACTAGCCAAGTGTAGTGGCACACACCTGTAGTCCTAGCTACTCAGGAGACTGAGGCAGGATGATCACTTGAGCCAGGAGACAGAGGCTGCTGTGAGCTGTGATCATGCCACTGCACCCCAACCTGGGCATCAGAATGAGACCCTGTCCCCAAAAAACAAATAGTGAGTAAGTGATGTATGTTACTTTCTTTTCAATAGTGCCATATCTTTCCAAAGCTAAACATGTATGCTCTGCTAAAAAGTACCACACAAAAACCCATATAAGCACCATTAAGTAAGAAAGCTTGGGAACTTTGCACAGTGCTGAGTGCATTAGTGAGCATTCAATAAATGTTAGTTGTTATGATCATTATCTCAGTGGGAATTTCCAGAGAGCAATGGAAATGCAGGACCTAGGATTTGGTAGAACACTTGGAACTCAGGTTAGAAATTGGGTGGTTTGTGTGTAATATATGGGTTGTGTGAATGCATAAGAGGAAATTGAACCCAGGGTGGAATCTTGTAGAAGACTTATATTGGCGTTTATATTTATATTATATAAGAGAAGGAAGAGGGATCAGTTATGTTGGAGGAGAAGCACAAAAGGGAAGGCAAAGACAAATTCAAGAGTAGACTGATCTCATACTAGGGAGACCAAGAAGTTCAAGTGCAGTGGAAAGGAATGGAGCTGGGCCAATAGGATTGAGGGACGAGTGAGCATTGTAGAAGAGAAAACAGCCAGGATGCACCGTTAGTGGAGAGTTTTGACTGACTCGAAGGGAAATTGGACTACCTCCCTGGTGAAAGATAGTCTTTCAGTGTTGAGTTTTGTTTTGGGGTGGTATTTGTTTTTTGTTTGGTTGGTTGGTTTTGTTCAAGTCCTGCTTTCTTTTTTTTTTGAGTTGGAGTCTCACTCTGTCGCCCAGACTGGAGTGCAGTGGCCGCTCCCGGCCACCGCAGCCTCGACCTGCTGGGCTCCGGCGATCCTTCCACCTCAGCCTTCCGAGTAGCCGGAATTACAGGCGCGCACTACCACGCCCAGCTCATTTTTTGATTTATTGTAGAGATGAGGTCTCGCCTGCCCAGGCGGGTCTCAATCCCGCAGACTCAGGCAATCCACTCACTTCAGCCTCCCAAAGGCGTGGAATTACAGGCTGAACCACCGAGCCTGGCTAAGTCCTGCTTTCTAAGGATGAGTAGAGAAACCATATGGTAATCGCTTGATGATTTCCTGTTAAAGATCATCCCATTGGAGTGGAAATTTTTGTTTATATTGAAGGAGCATGATACGTTTACAATCAAACATACCTTTTGTTTTTACTAAATTAATAAAAGCTCATTCATTAACATTCAGTATCTTGTGATGTTGCCTTTCAGAGGCATGCCTTCAGTTACCTGTATGTTTCCAGAATATGCACATTTCCTCTAAGCAGCCTAAATTGGGCCGGGTAGCCTAGTGCCTGGCACACCCAGGCATTGCTTGTTGAAGTTAAATTCTGAGATATAACTAGACTTGTGATGATACTGCATAAGTTCTCCCTCTGGCAAAACAGGCTGAATAGCAATGATAATAAATGGTAGAAATCAGTTGCTACCATCTAGTGAGTGGCTGCTTATTTGCCAGGCTGTCCTAGACATTTTCCATATGTTATCAGTCTTGACTGATACATGGTCTTGTTAGCCCGATATGACAGAGGAAGAAGCTGAGACGACAAGACATGGAGCCAGAATTGTAATATAGATTTCTTTCCCAGCCTGTAATCTTTCCATGTACCACATGCCTGTCTAAAACTTCAAGACATGGTTCCTCAGTGCCACAATACATCTGTGACTAAGCTAAAAGTAGATTCTAAGTCCAAGGAGACCGATGCAGTACCTTGGTATCTGAAATGTGTCCTATGAGAAGTATAAAGGTGGCTTTTTACAGTGACAAGGCAAAGTGTAATTAAGTGGTTAAAAGCCAGACTCGAATTCCACAGACTTGGAATTTTTTTTTTTTTTTTTGAGTTGGAGTCTCACTCAGTCACTCAGACTGGAGTGCAGTGACCGCTCCCGACCACCGCAGCCTCGACCTGCTGGGCTCCGGCGATCTTTCCACCTCAGCCTTCCAAGTAGCTGGAACTACAGGCGTGCGCTACCACACCCGGCTAACAGACTTAAATTCTTATTCTAGTCTACGACTTACTAGTTTTGTTCTTTTGAGATTGCTTCCTCAATCCTATTTGCTTGTTTCAAAATGGAGTTTGGGTGACAGTCGGTGATATATGTAACACACTTAGCACAGGGTATGGCTCAGTAAACGTTGCCTGCTGTTATAGTTATTATTGCTTACATCTTAAATGTTCTTCAGAAGCATAAAACATACTTGAAAGCATCTTTTTTTTTTCACTCAACCAGTATTTATTGAACTCCTGCTATGCGCCAGGTTCCGTACTAGCTAGGCACTGGTGGTATAGGAGTAAACAAAACAGACAGTCCACCGTCCCCCAACAAGGAGCCTACATGTAGTGAATTAATAAGATATTATACACATAAACACACTCACAGATCTTAAAAGCATCTTTTTAAAACTCCTTTTTTAGCCACTCACTTCACATATTAGATGAAGGAGACTGTGCTTTTATGCATGTAAAACCCCAGCTTAATATAACATTCCACCATTAGGAACCAAGCTGTGCAGTTATCTCACATATTTGAAAAACAGTTAAAAACTAGAAAGAAAACAGGCTTTCAAAGGAGCAAAAAATGCAGATGTTATAAATCCAACAACTCATTGGAAAGCTTCTTGGTCACTGGTAGAAGGAACATTGAGATGACTCTGTCCCTTTATTCTTAAAATGGGGAACTAGCACCCAGCCTGCTTCACTTGCAAGGGTGTTATGAAAACCTAATGAGGCAATACGAATGAACGCACACCCTGGCCTCTTCACACGCAGTCCTGAGACCTTGTCATTCATTCCGTACATATTCTCCACTTACATTGGGCCAGGCACTTGCCAGGCGCTAAGGATACAAAGATGACAGTACAGTGTCTGCTCTCCAAGAGCTTTGGATCTAGTAAAAGAAGTTGAAAGAATGTGTGGGTTGGGCCTCAACAGGGGCTCTGCGGGGTGCTGAGGGAGTGCGGGGAAAGCCTGGGATGAACAAGGCCATAAGGCCAAGCAGGGGTTGTCAGGTGGAAAAGAGGAGGGGGCATCTCAGTAAGGGAATGAACAATGTGTGTGAATGCCCTGAGACATGAGAACCCCAAGAAGTGGGTGTGGCTGAAGTGAAGTGAAGTCCATGGAAGGTTAAAAAGAACCACGCAGGAGCAGGAAGAATTCCTGCAAGGCCTGCCTTCTTGGAAGGGGGCAGGAGAGCTGAGTAGGAATTGGTAAGTCCTAGTCATAATAACTATTGGATAGAGTTCTTTTTTTTTTTTTTTTTTTGAGTTGGAGTCTCACTCTGTCGCCCAGACTGGAGTGCAGTGGCATGCTCCCGGCCACCGCAGCCTCGACCTTCTGGGCTCAGGCAATCCTTCCACCTCAGCCTTCCAAGTAGCTGGAACTACAGGCGCACGCTACCATGCCCGGTTAGTTTTTGATTTATTGTAGAGACGAGATCTTGCCAAGTTGCCCAGGTGGGTCTCGAACCCACGGGCTCAGGCAATCCACTCGCCTTGGCCTCCCAAAGTGCTGGGATTACAGGCTGAGCCACTGAGCCCAGCCTGGATAGAGTTCTTAATATGTTCTAGGCACTGCACTAGTTTTTTTTGTTGTTGTTTTTTTGAGTTGGAGTCTCACTCTGTCGCTCAGACTGGAGTGCAGTGGCCGCTCCCGGCCACCGCAGCCTCGACCTGCTGGGCTCCGGCGATCCTTCCGCCTCAGCCTTCCTAGTAGCCGGAATTACAGGCATGTGCTACCATTCCTGGCTGATTTTTTGATTTATTGTAGAGATGAGGTCCCGCTGCCCAGGTGGGTCCCGAACCCGCGGGCTCAGGCAATCCACTCACCTCAGCCTCCCAAAGGCGCAGGATTACAGGCTGAGCCACCGAACCTGGCTGCACTAGTTTTTTATCTACTATATGTCATTAATTTTTATAAGAACCCAATGGGGTACAGGTCTGATTATCCCCATTTCCCAGAAATAAGTCCAAAGAAGTAAAATAGCCCGCACCACGACACACCTAATAGTGCCAGAACAGGAATTTGAACCCAAGTTTTTCTGACTGCAAAAGCCGTGCTCTTTTCATTATATGGAAGAGTGTTTAAAGTATCATCCGTGATGCAGTATGGAAGATAGCAAAAGTACAGAGTCTGTTTTAGAAATATTTTCTTTCATAGTGGTTACAACAAAAGCTTTTGTGTGAAAACCTTGCTTATCTTATAGCCTTTCCTTTTAGCCAGATCTGATTTGGAGACGTCTGTTCAGAAGAGCATCAGGTTTGGTAAAATGGTTACAAATACAGGCTCCAAAGCCAGGCCGCCTTGTCAGATGCTGGCCCTGAAACTCCCTAGATTTGTGACTCTGGATTTCAGTTTCCTCATCTCCACACTGGCAGTAATGACAGAACTTACTTCAGAGGGTTGTTACGAGGTTTAAGCTCTTCTAACAGGTAAAGCTCTTCTAACTGTCTAACATGGTATTTACATCATATATATTAGGGACATTATTATTAACACTTACATTAGGGAAATTGAAGGACTGACTTCCTGTAACTAGCAGAAGAATGCCAAATTTTATTTTTAAGATTCATAAGCAGTATTGTGCATTAACCTCCAGATGTTTTATCCTTTAAAACAGGATGTTAATCTAGAGTTATAAAGAAGGATTTTCATCAGGTTCTCAGAGTTTATGACCCAAAAAAGTTAAGCAGGACTGCTTTATAAGGAGCATTAAGTTTTATTTTTTGAAAGGTCTTGATATTGTGGCATGCCTCATCAAATATGTAAAAGGAAATCCTGTCTATGAAATGATATCATGAGTCACATTTAGTAAGTGAACTTGTTGCAAAGTGATAGCTCGTCCTTTACACTTTTTTCTTTCCTTTATTTTAAGTAGGAACCTTTTCTGTAAGAAAGCAACATATTTTCTTTGGCCCATAATGCATAACCCTGAAAGTCAGGGCTACTTGGATTGTAGTTGCTCTAGTATTGTAACTAGCTTGGTGTAGTGCTTTCAGGAAGTCACTGTTGCTCTGAATTTATTTTTTACCATTCTCAGAATGAGGCATTTGAACAGATGACTCATTTAATGCCCCTTTGACCCTTTTCAGGTAAGAAAACTTTATTCCTTCTGTCCATGGATAGGTGCAAAATGGAATGCATAGAAATATAATCTTTGTGCTACATATCTCTTGTTGAACTGGCTTTAAAAATAATTTAATTTTGGCCAGATGTTGTGTCTCAAACCTGTAATCTCAGCACTTTGCTCAGTGGAGGCGAGAGGATTGCCTGAATTCAGGGGTTCTAGACCAGCCTGGGCAACTTGGTGAGACCTTGAATCTACAGTAACTCAAACGTGGTGGCACATGCCGGTGGTTCCAGCTACTTGGAAGGCTGAGGCAGAAGGATCGCCTGAGCCCAGCAGGTTGAGGCTACAGTGGCCATGATGTACCACTGCATTCCAGCCTGGGCAACAGAGTGAGACTCCTACTCAAAATAAATAAGTAGATAAATAAATAAATCATACATTCATAAATTAGCTGGGCCTGTTGCACACCTGTAATCCCAGCTACTCAGGAGGCTGAGGCGGAAGGGTCACCCAAGCCCAGGAAGTCGAGGCTTGCTGAACTTTGATCATACCACTACACTCTAGCTTAGGTGACAGAGTGAGATCCCAACTCAAAAAATAATAATAATAACAGTATTACATTCCTTTTGGCATTGTAGTAGTTCAATGAAGAACAAAACTGCTTCAAGTACAAAGCAGTTTGTTAAAGTGAAAGGGGTTCATCTGACATTGACTACCAAAGAATCATCTTCAGTTATTTATTTACTTCTCACTTTAAATCACAAGAATATCAAGTACCAAGAATGTCAAGCAATGATAAACTACAAATGACAATAAAAGCAGGATGAAGGAAATTTGGGAGCTCATGCCTGTAATCCCAGCACTTTGGGAGGCTGAGGCAGGAGGACTGTTTGAATCCAGGAGTTCAAGACCAACCTGGGAAACATTGTGAGACCTCATCTCTACAAAAAAATCAAAAGATTAGCCAGTTGTGGTACATGCCTGTAATCCCAGCTACTCGAGAGGCTGAGGCAGAAGGATTACCTGAGCCCCAAAGTGCAAGGCTACAGTGAGCTGTGACTGTGCCACTGTACTGCAGCCTGGGCAACAAAGTAAAACTCTGACTAAAAAAAAATATATTAGAAGTCAGGCCAGGAAGGGCCTGTAATTCCAGGACTTTGGGAGGCCAAGGTGAGCTCAGGAGTTCGAGACCAGTATGGGCAACATAGTGAGACCTTGTCTCTACAAAAATAAATTAAAAATAGCCAGGCATGGTGGTACATACCTGTAGTCCCAGCTACTCAAGAGGCTGAGATGGAAGGATTGCCATAGCGTAGAAAGTCAAGGCTGCAGTGAGCTATGATTGAGCTATTGCCCTCCAGCTGGGGCAACAGAGTAAGACTCCAACTCAAAAAAAAAAAAAAAGCACCTCATGCCTGTAATCCTAGCACTTTGGGAGGCTAAGGCGGGAGAATCGCTTGAGCCCAGGAGTTCAAGACCAGCCTGGGAGCATAGTAAGACTTCTTCTCTACAAAAAATACAAAAATTGGCTGGATGTGGCGGCATGCGCCTGTAGTCCCAGTTACTCGGGAGGCTTAGGTGAAAAGATTGCATGAGCCTAGGCGGTTGAGACTGTGATAAGCCAGGATCGCATGCATCACTGCTGAAAAGAAAGAAAGAGAGGGAAGGAAGAAGGGAGGAAGGAAGGAGAAGGGAGGGGAGGGGAGGAAAGGGGGTAGGGAAGAAGGGGGGAAGGGAGAGAGGGAATCAAAACCAGAGAAACAAAAAGAACATAGATTTGGCTCTTGGGTTTCTGGTCCTAGCATTTAAAGGGAGATTGTGGGGGTCTGATTTTCAAAGATAGGAAAAATAAACATTCCAGGAGAGAGAAAGATGTTCTTAGCACTTAGTCCTAAAAGAAATTGTACCATGGAATTGTATTAGGAAGAAGAATGTCTTTATAAATAATAAGCATGTAGTTGCAACAGCCTGAAAAGTCTAAAAATAATTTAGCATGTGGCTGTTACTTGCTAAAATCAAAATTAATATTCATTTCTGCCTGATATATAGCATGGATTAAAACTTAATTATCCTGTTTAGGAAAGCTGGTTAGTGGTTTAGAACTCTTCCCTTGATAAAAAAGTGTAGATATCCTTTCTATTTTGTTGTTATAGATTCAGGATTGCTAAACTTGGGTTTTGATCCATCTTACCCAATTTTGCTTTCTGTGTTGCACTTAGCCAAAAAAGAAGAACATGTCAGCCTACCAGGTGTTCTGTAAAGAGTATCGTGTGACCATTGTTGCTGACCATCCAGGAATAGGTAAGAACATTTCTAATCTTTTTTGTTTTCATTTTGTGTCTCTGAAGCGGTGCAGTCACTTGTCAGCAGGTGATTTCTACCTTATACCATTAGAGCACAAGTCTCATTTCTTTCTTCAGTTCTGCATATCACTGTAGGTTTTGCCTTTGTTTACCCATTCATAAAAGAGATGAGCTAGCCGGGCTCGGTGGCTCAGCCTGTAATCCCAGCACTTTGGGAGGCTGAGGTGAGAGGATTGCCTGAGCCCGCGGGTTCGAGACCCGCCTGGGCAACTTGGCGAGACCTCATCTCTGCAATAAATCAAAAATTAGCCGGGCATGGTAGCGCACGCCTGTAGTTCCAGCTACTTGGAAGGCTGAAGCGAAAGGATCACCAGAGCCTAGCATGTCGAGGCTGCGGTGGCCGGGAGCAGCCACTGCACTCCAGTCTGGGTGACAGAGTGAGACTCCAACTCAAAAAAAACCAAAAAACAAAAAAAAAAACCAAAAGAGATGAGCTTTCTAAGCTGGGAATTGGTAAGATGGGAAACAGTGTAAAATTAAATGTTGTAAAGCACAGTACATATATAAATGCACATAAAGCCGGGCTCGGTGGCTCAGCCTGTAATCCTGCGCTTTGGGAGGCTGAGATGAGGTGAGTGGATTGCCTGAGCCCACGGGTTCAAGACCTGCCTGGGCAACTTGACGAAACTTCATCTCTACAATAAATCAAAAATTAACCAGGCGTGGTAGTGTGCGCCTGTAGTTCCAGCTACTTGGAAGGCTGAGGTGGAAGGATCGCCGGAACCCAGCAGGTCAGGCTGCGGTGGCCGGGAGCAGCCGTTGCACTCCAGTCTGGGTGACAGAATGAGACTCCAACTCAAAATAAATAAATAAATGCACATAAATATACAGTTATTTATTTCCAAGATTCTACACTTTTTTTCTTTTAACTGTTCTTGAATATAGAATTATAGTGAGATGTCTTGTATTACATTGTCAAACAGATGCTCTTCATCTTACTGTGGGGTTACATCCTGATAAATCCATCAAAAATCGATAATATTGTAAATAAAAAATGCATTTAATATACCTAACCTATAGAACATTATAGCTTAGCTTAGCCAAACTTAGCCATGTTCAGAACACTTAGAGTTGGGCAAAATTATTTAACACAAAATGCATTTTATAATAAAGTGTTAAATATCTTACATAATTTATTGAGTACTGCACTTAAGTGAAAAATAGAATGTTTGCATGTATACGTATCACTTTCACACCATCATAAAGTTGAAAAATCCTAAGTCAAACCATCATAATTCGGAGATCATCTGTGTTTGTCTCTCTATTATCAGTAAGGTGAGAAAAATACTGTACCACAGATTGTAAACAAGTCACTTAACCTCTACAAATATCATTCACTTAATATGTAAAATAGCTGCCCTACCAGCTTCACAAGGTTGCTGCAAGGCGCACATGAAAGTACTTTATAAAGCATACAATTGGAAGGGTAACATTACACATCTGGAGAATTGCTTCTGAGCTGCTATAGGGAAATTCGTCTTTGGTTCTGGTCCCAGAAGTTTCGTGAAAGCCTAACATCTTTTATCAAACTCTACACAACTTATTTTCTTATCTTAAGCTTATAGACCTTGTATTATGGGATCAAATTAAAATACACCAGAAAGATGCTCAAGGAATAAATTCATAGAGTAGAGGTGTGAGGATTTGAACCTATCTCTTTTTTTTTTTCTTTGAGTTGGAGTCTCACTCTGTCGCCCAGACTGGAGTACAGTGGCCGCTCCCGGCCACCGCAGCCTCCACCTGCTGGGCTCCGGCGATCCTTCCGCCTCAGCTTTCCAAGTAGCTGGAACTACAGGCGCGCTCTACCACGCCCAGCTAATTTTTTGATTTATTGTAGAGATGAGGTCTTGCCAAGTTGCCCGGGCGGGTCTCGAACCCGTGGCCTCAGACAATCCACTCACCTCAGCCTCCCAAGGCATGGGATTACAGGCTGAGCCACCGAGCCCGGTGTGAACCTATCTCTTTACAATCAAAATATCCTCTTCCTTATAGAAAAAAATCAGAAGAAAAGTGATGGGGTTTGGTTTGGTTTTCTGTAAGAGTCTTGCCATATTTAAAGCTGATCTTCAAAACCCTGTTTCCAGTTTTTACTCTAATCAACTTTCTGTTTTGTTAATAGCTAACACTTTACTGTATTGGCTTTTTATTCTTTTATGCCAGATTTTGGAGAACTTAGTAAAAAACTAGCTGAGGTGTGGAAGCAATTGCCAGAAAAGGACAAACTAGTAAGTACGCTTTCTTATGAACATGTCTTTCATTGCTTTTGTCTTCCAAAATGTATGATTCTTCTAGAGACCATCCAAGCCAAACAATAATGAAAAAAATTACAAATTAGTAGAAGATGGGGAAGGGCACAGTGGCTCATGCCTATACTCCTAGTGCTTTGGGAGACTGAGGCAGGGAGATCGCTTGAGACCAGGAGTGCAAGGCTGCAGTAAGCTATGATTGTGCCACTGCATTCCAGCCTGGGCAACAGAGTGAGATCCTATCTCAAAAAAATAAAAATTTAAAGAAGAGAAAATGGTTTAGCAGAGGGCATTAACACTGTTAGTGTCAACTTACTCTACGTGAGGATTTGCTTTCTGTAGTGAGGCTATCTTCTAACCTTGTCTAATTTTTCCCAACAACGTTACATTTGAGCTAAAAGATGACCTTACTTGGACAGTGATTGAAGCATTAAAGGAAAATCTAAAGTCAGAGCCCTCTGCTGCAAATACCTAGTAGTCAACTGTAGTCTGAGAACTGAGGAAAGTCATCCACTTAGTAGTCGCTGCAAATAATAAAAACATGGGAATGCGCTTGCTAGGTAACCAGGTTCCAGGTAATCATTCTCATCAACCATTCCCAAATAACACACCTACTATCAAGAAGCTAAACAGGGCTCGGTGGCTCAGCCTGTAATCCCAGCGCTTTGGGAGGCTGAGGTGAGTGGATTGCCTGAGCCCATGGGTTCGAGACCCGCCTGGGCAACTTGACAAGACCTCATCTCTACAATAAATCAAAAATATTAGCCGGGTGTGGTAGTGCGCGCCTGTAGTTCCAGCTACTTGAAAGGCTGAGGCGGAAGGATCACTGGAGCCCAGCAGGTCGAGGCTGCAGTGACTGAGAACATGCCACTGCACTCCAGTCGGGGTGACAGAGTGAGACTCCAACTCAAAAAAAAAAAGAAGAAGCTAAAAGACTGATGCACAGCCATATCTGAATCATTCACACTTTCCAGGTAGATGATAGGAAGGTGGTATAGAACAAGAATTGCCATCTTGCTTTAATGTACAGCTCATCTAAATGAGAGACAGTTTACACCCAAATAGAGTATTCGTGATTGTTATTTCCCATGTCATTGTTGTTGGTATTGCCAACCAGCAGGTTCAAGGAGATAGCTAAACCACATGGACAGATGTTTATGATTTTACATTTCAACCTTAGAGTGATCCAAAAGCCAGTACTAAGATTTGCCATTAGCACACTGAGAAATGTTTCTAGTCCTCTACTAAGATATTAGCTGTCTAAAGCTGATTTAGTGCCCTCAGCTAAGTTAGTGATACGCCTCTATCTTGTCCCCCTCCACTGTTGCCTTTATTTTCTTCGTTTTCAATCACGACTGCTTCCCTTTTTACTTTTTTGTCCTTTTTAATTTAATTTATTGTGCACCGATGTGATTGCAGATTTGGAAGCAAAAAGCTCAATATCTGCAGCACAAACAGAACAAGGCAGAAGCTACAACTGTGAAAAGAAAAGCTTCCAGCTCAGAAGGTTCCATGAAAGTAAAAGGTAGTGACCACATCTCCTTCCTACTTTTAATTCTTATCTCTAAAACACAGTGGATTTTGCTTCCATACTAGGAAATTGAGAGAGCAGCTTATATTAGAAGCAGACCTTAATCCTCAGGTTTTATTACTGAATACTAGAGGCTGCAAAAAAAAAAGTTCAAATTTAGGAAATAAAAACCAAAGGTCAGCAAACTTTTTCTTGAAAGGTCCAGAGAGCAAATATTATAGGCCTTGTGTGCCCTATACATTTTCTGTCACATATTATTGTTTTTTCTACAACGCTTTATGAATGGAAAACCACTCTTAGCTTGCAGACCATATAAAAAGAGACCACGGGTTAGATTTTGCCCACAGGCCATAGTTTTGCAAATACCTTGTATAGTTCATAAAAAGGGAAAATCAGAAAGAATATTTTGGTGATGTTCAAGGCTGTCTCATCCCTCTATCCTCACTGCCTCATCCATCTATCCTTAGCTGCTTCTGCAGGAGTCGTGTCACCCCAAAAGAAGTCCCCACCCACCACCATGCTGTTTCCAGCCTCGCCAGCCAAAGCCCCTGAGACAGAGCCCATTGATGTTGCTGCTCATCTTCAGCTGCTGGGAGAATCCCTAAGCCTCATTGGACACCGCCTGCAGGAAACTGAGGTGAATACAACTATGATGCATCTTGACTCCAGTTGTTTATGGAATTTGGATTCATTCACTTGTTTTACTTGCATACATTGAGGAACTGCTTTATGCTAAATTATGCCAGGTGCTCAGTATGCAGTGATAAGAAGACATGATAACAGAAGTGTTTAAAGATTTGGGACCTACCTATTAGCTCTCAAAGTTTACATTAAACCATCCTATTGAAATAATGGTACAAAAAGAATTTAAAACATCCTGCAACTTATTTTTATTTTTTTAAGTGCAATAGAAAAGATGAGAACAAATTCCATAGCAGGTTTTGTTTTTGTTTTTGAAACGGTTTCACTCTGTTGCTGAGTTGGAGTGCAGTGGCATGATCACACATCCCCACAGTCTCAAACTCCTGGGCTCAAGCAGTCCTGCTTTAGCCTCCTGAGTAGCTTGGCCTACAGGCTTGCAACACTACACCCAGCTAATTTTTTTATTTTTTGTGGAGGCGAGGTCTTACTGGGTTTCCCAAGCTGGACTCAAACTTCTGGGCTGAAGCATTCGTCCTGCCTCAGACTCCCAAACTGCTGGAATTACAGGCATGAACCACCACTTCTGGCCCCCATAGCAGTTTTGATGTACTTCTAAGAGAGTTCGAATTTTTCTCTGCATTTCCAGCAAAGTTTTGGATATACTTTGTGTTCATCTGAATTAGATTGTATAGGGGATTAAGAGTTCCTCTGTTTTGAAAATAGGTAGCCGATGGGGAAGTTGAGGTTCCAAGCTCATCATTACTCTGCACTTGAATTATACAGTGCTGTATGCCCTAGGCAGATCTTTGTCCTTTTAAGCTTCAATTTCAAAATCACTTAACCTCAAAGCTGTCACGTTCCATTGCTATTACCATATTCGGTTTCTAACTGTATTCGCCTTACCTGACTCAGTAGGACAGTAATTCAGCTCTCCACCTGTTCATCTTTCCACCAGTCCTAATAAGATATTTCAGCAAAGAAATCAGTCTAAGCTACTAAAGCCATTTTTAAGCTAAGAAATCAGTAGAGGAATATAAAACTAATCACTTGCTTCTATGTGGAAACTGAATTACTATTCAACAAGTAAAATGCCAAAGGCCACAAGAGATGAAGCTGTATCTAAGTTTTTTGGCTGGTTTCTAAAAATGCAGCAGGTATGCACTTTCATGTAGGCAGTGTCTGGATGGATACAGGTATTTCCAGAATAAAATATTCTGTGATCCATATTTATTTTTTATATTTAATTACTCTTAAAGTTCCTAAAAAGTTAGAGGTAAAAATGGTTTGCTTTAGCTGGGCTCAGTGGCTCAGCCTGTAATCCCGCACCTTTGGGAGGCTGAGGTGAGTGGATTGCCTGAGCCCGCGGGTTCGAGACCCACCTGGGCAGTGAGACCTCATCTCTACAATAAATTAAAAAAATCAACCGGGCGTGGTAGCACATGCCTGTAATTCCGGCTACTTGGAAGGCTGAGGCGGAAGGATTGCCGGAACCTAGCAGGTCGAGGCTGCGGTGGCCGGGAGTGGCCACTGCACTCCAGTCTGGGCGACAGAGTGAGACTCCAACTCAAAAAAGATGGTTTGCTTTAAGCACCTTCTGGATTCCAGATTTTCCCAGATATTTCCATTTACTTTAGCAAATATTTGTTGAATATCTAGACATTACTCCACAAATTTGGGGAAATAGAAAAACTGAATAGCACCGTATTCCTATCATCAAGAAAGTTACAGCCTAATTAGAAAGATAGAATATATACATAATTAACAAATCGAAATATGCCAGCTTCTGTTAATAGTTACTATAAAGGCCAGGAATGGTGGCTCATGCCTGTAATCCCAACACTTTTGGAGGCGGAGGCAAGAGGATTACCTGAGCCCACAGATTCGAGACTATCCTGGGCAACAAGGTGAGACCACATCTCTACAATAAACCAAAAAATTAACTGGGCATGGTGGCGCACACCTGTAGTTCCAGCTACTTGGAAGGCTGAGATGAAAGATCTCCTGAACCCAGCAGGTTGAGACCATGGTGGCCGTGGGCTACAGAGTGAGACTTCAACTCAAAAAAAATAGTTGCTGTGAGACAGTTATACATACCAGAAAAGGGAAAGAATATTAAATAATTTATGAAAACATTCTGACCCAACCAAGCTGGCTGAGTAAGCCTTCAATAAATGTTAGCAATTAGTAATATTATTCCATTATTTTTGCCCTACACTTAATTATAGCTAATATTTTATGTTTGTCTTTGTAGATTCTTTAGTCAACTTGTTTTTTATAAGTATTATTGAATAGAACTCACACACTATAAAATTCCCTTTTTTTTTTTTTGAGTTGGAATCTCTCTCTGTCCCCCAGGCTGGAGTTCAGTGGCATGCTCATGGCCACCACAGCCTTGACCTGCTGGGCTCAGGCGATCTTTCTGCCTCAGCCTTCCAAGTAGTTGGAACTACAGGTGCATACCACCACGCCCAGCTAACTTTTTGATTTATTGTAGAGATGAGGTCTCGCCAAATTACCCAGTCGGGTCTCAAATCCATGGGCTTAGGCAGTCCTAGTCCTCTCACTTTGGCCTCCCAAAGTGCTGGGTTTATAGGCATGAGCCACTGCGCCCAGTCAGGTTTACCTTTTTTTTTTTAATTGTAGTCTCACTCTGTCGCCCAGACTGGAGTTGCAGTGGCCGCTTCCGGCCACCACAGCCTTGACCTGCTGGGCTCCGGCGATCCTTCCGC